>NC_057864.1:491284215-491569215 GCF_019393635.1 Dromiciops gliroides | reverse complement strand
GCTGTCCCCAGCCTCACAATAGGTCTTTATTAACTTTTGTGGTTGAGTCATTCGTCTAGTTATCTACTCTGTACTAATCAGCTTTGCAGGCTTAGTTGGAAGTCTCTTCAGAGATGTCTATGATCCTGGTCCCTCTGGGAGATTCCCCGGAGCTGCTTTCCTGAATTGGAGTGGTACTGAGTTCAACATCTGATCTGGGCAGCCTCCCAATCAGACTTCTAGGCACTGAGTTTATGCTGAGTCCCTACTCCAGGGGATGAATTCATAATCAGTTCCAGATGTCACCACTTACTACATTGGCACAGAACATCAGACAATTTTCTATGATCCCAGCCCATGCTTTTTACATAGCTCCTGTACTGGTCACTTGCCTGTACATCAAATCTGTGATCTTCGACTAGAAAGATGATGCATGCACTGTTCCGGTATTCTTAGATTGTTTTTGTAGTGGGGTACGGGCTGGTTTTGGGGATATCGACTTATTTAATGGTACTTTCAGCTTGACTGGTTTCCTGTCACAGTTAAATTCAAAACTCCTTCTATTGTACAAATTTGTTGTTCAGTTGTTTCAGTCATATCTGATTTTTTGTGACCTCATTTGGTGTTTTCTTGACAAAGATACAGGAGTGGTTTAATATTTTCTTCTCCAGCTCATTTTACAGATGAGGAAACTAAGAAAAACAGGGTTCAGTGACTTGTCCAGGGTCACACAGTGTCTTAGGCTGGATTTTAATTCAGGTCTTCCTTACTCCAGGCCTGAACCTCTATCCACTGTACCACCTAGATGCCCACTGTATTACTTCTTTAGTTCTGAGAAAACGCTGAAGATAAACATGTGGAACCTAATTTTTTCCTGTATGAAAGCCTGTTCCTAATTCATTCTGAGCAACAAGATTTGAGCAATTTTTCTGAATACAACATATAAATGACTGATCTATCTGCTCTCTCCTCTGATCACCCTTGTGGTCAAAGCCCTAACATCATCTTTAGGGCTGAGAAGGATGACCCTTGGCTGACATTATTCAGGCTATCTCTGACATCCTTCCTATTTGAAGAAAGTGTGAATGATTTCTTTAGAAAAATGAACAAGCTGTGTTGAGTCAGCCAAGTCTGGTCTGTGTCTCAGATGAATACTCCCAGGAACTGAATAGTAAGGATACAGCAAGCTTCCTTCTAACATGAATGATTTTAAAAGAATTCCTTCGGCAGCAACTCTATTTCAGGTATTGTGCAAGGTGGTACGGAGGCAAAAGCAGTCAAAAGAGAGGATGCTTCTTTGACCCTCCACATGTGGCAGTTCCTAGGCAATGACTTGTAAGTAACAATGTCAGGACATAGAATAATTTCCACCATTAAAGGTGGCATAAACAAGAAGGGCAGGAGGTGGGTATTTAAAAGGCTTCTAGTAGCAGGCAGAGCTCATCAGTTAATTTAAAATCACTAGAGTATGTTTACAAGTTTGGAAACTGCTAGTAAAACACTTGATGATAAATTTATTTTATAGTTTTTTCCCCCTCCAGGAGATTTTGTTAAAAGGCTGCCTAAATAAATGATTTACAAGAGTAGTAAAACATTAAGGGAAATGCTCAGATGGAAATTCAGAGCATCCAAAATCCAGTAATTTATAGTTGGAAGCAAATATAAATAGTTTATGGTCCTTTTAAAATTCAGTTGAGGTATGCCAGGCTCCCTTTTATCTATAAAGTCTAGCAGGCGTTGTTCTCCTCCCCCTTGGTGGTTGATAATTATCTCCCCAAGATTCTCCCAAAGAGAAAACATCATCAGTGAGAGAAAATAAGATCTGTGGAAGTAGGGGCTGTTTCATTCTTTGTTTTTGTATTCTGGTTGATTGTACATGTTAGCAAAGCTTAACATGGCATATGGGTAAACCTACCTCACTTTGTACAATAGCAAGATTGCCTCCCCCCCACAAAAAAAAAGTTTTGTTCAAATTGTCCCTGATTTTTCTTCACAATATTGCAAAAGAGCCTAGTCACTGGTGTCACAAGAGCTGTGTTTGAATCCTGGCTCTGCAATCCACCCTCTCTCTGGCTCTATGCAAAATGAGCTTGTTGTGTTCAATGGTATCTCAGTCCTTTCCAGCTCTGTTATTGTCCGAGGTTCCCCTTCAGCTCTGAATCTGTTATTCAATGTTGAAGGTTCCATCCCTTTCATATTATACTGGTTGGTGCTGAAAGGTAAGGAAAGCATTTTCCATAGATAAAAGAATCAGTCCATTGGTGAAATATATAAGACATTGCTTCTGCATAGATGGCCAATTGGATGTTTTAAGGGAGTAAGGGAAAAATAGACGTGTAATGCTGTTCAGTCCTTTCAGTTGTGTCTGACTCTCCATGACCCCATTTGAGGGTTTCTTGGTAAAGATTCTGGAGGGGTTTATAATTTATTTCTCCAGCTCATTTTTACACATGAGGAAACTGAGACAAACAGGGCAAAGTGACTGGCCCGGGGTCACATAGCTAGTAAGTGTCTGAGGACAGATTTGAACTCACAAAAATGAATTTTCCTGACTCCAGGTTTGGCACTCTATTCACTATGCCTAGGGGTTGAATAAAAAGTGTTAATTATGTGGATAAAGAAGCCACTTTCAGATAGGGTTGAGTAGTTTGGGTCAGAGAATTAATCATAGTATAAATATAAAAGCATAATTTACCTTGTAAAGAGTGTAGAGTTGTAACTTATTTTTATGTGAATTGTTTTATGATGTCAGGGGAGTGAAGAACTTTATATTTAAAAACATGTTATCATGAAGAAACAGTTTGAAAAGTGCAAACCAAGAAGGAAGACCATTCTGAAACCTTTGAACTACAAGGTCCCTCAACTCATTTGCATGCAACGGTTTTGAGGTTAAGAACATCAAATTTAAAAAATGGAAAATGGGCAAAAATGGAAAAGTTGTATAACTGGTTAGCAACTGAGGGATGATTACATAATTGAGGAAAATCGGTGAGCTGTTACCTCACAAGTGAAAGGTAAGTCTTTGGTTTTGAGGTTCTGACTTCAACCATTGAAACAGATCAGAGAGAATGATGCTGAACCTGAGATCAAGGCAGGAGTTGTCCAGAAGCTGCAGGAGAGGAAGACTCGGACGGTGATCCAAAAGCCACTTTCTTGGAGTTTTCTGAAGAAATCAAGAATGGGAACAGCTAGCTGCTAAGATAGCTTTGGCCTCTCATTTCTCTCACACGTGTGCATTAGAAAACATTCTATAAATATTGACCTCTTTTAAAATTTCTTTTCATCTGCTAATACATTCTTGCACTTCATCTTTGCACCTAGATGTCCTTGTGGTTGCTATCAGAGAGCCAATTCTCAGTAATTCTAGTTGTGTGCCCTTCAGGAAATCCCTTTACCTCAGAGCCTCAGAGTGGGGATCTCAGGACCAAGGGGTCTCAAAGGTTCTTCTAGACTCTCACTACTGTGATTCTGTGATCATACATAAAATAAGGAGATGCGACTAGCTGACTTCTCTGGTGCTTTCCAGTGCTAAACATGTATGATTCTCCCCTTAGAATAAGCCAGGGAAGATCTATGGACATGAGTAAGTCCATGAATAGCAGACGGAGAGTCAGAGGACTTTGGTTGGAGTTGCAGCTCACTCACTCTCCATGACATCTTGAATATTTTCCAAAAGAGGCATGAACTGTTAGATGAAATCTCAAACCTCATCCAAGTGTGGAATTTTATTTAGAGAAATCCAACTTTTCTTGCCTCCTCCCCACGAGAAGCAAGCAAACAAAAACCTAGAATTCCCCACCTATTTCTCTTCCTTCAATTCACAGGTCTTTCCTAGATTTCATCAGCTAAAAGTGTTCTCTCCCTCTTCCTTGCCATGTACTGTATTTGCTCATGGTGGAATCCTTTAGTAACTGAGCTCTGCAGGATTGCTTCATGTTTTTTTGTCTGTAGATTCACATCCCCTGGTACAGTGCCTTGGAGAAAAGTAGTAAATACATTCTTGTGGAGTTAAACTGAATAAAGAATCTTTTTTTGTTGTAATGGCACATCTGCTCTTATTTGTGTGTATATGTTTATGGCCAGATTTTCATATCTCTAAATACATCTTTTATTTTGAATTCAATCATAAATAAGAACATAGAATGAAAAACAAAAAAAAGATGATTGAATATGAATCCATGAATTTCTGTTACATGCCCTTTGGTAGGTTCTTTTTAGCTATATATTAAATTGGGAAAGTACTAATGAAATTATAATTTGTTTTCTCTTCTAAAGTTCTATTTTCTTTTGTCCTTTTTATTCATTTTTTCATTTTATTTTTCTTCTATTATTTCTTCCTTTTTTTCTTTCTTTTCTTCTTTCAATCTTAGCTCTACAGAACAGCTTCTCTTTATAATAAATAGCTTTTGGCAATAAATGCATTAGCTACATCTGAAAATTGTGAGAATTGGAATTGCACCCTATACTGAAGAGATACAGTAGGGAAGCTCCGCCATGAGGAGAAAGCATGTGATTTAGAGACCATGTGACTTTAGTGTCCAGATGTTACATCTATAGAACCACCTGTGGGACTTGTCAGTCTGAGCTACCAACCAATTAGCTTGGAGCTGTAGGTGTGTGGTTGGCCCTGTTTCCTGTTGGGAGGAGGTTTCTGGGAGGAGGAAGGAGTGAGCAAGTTCTCTTTTTTGCCCGGGACCTTGGTTTGAGTGGAGCTGAGATGCTGGCTCCCTGAGATAGATAGATGAAGGAATATTGGCCTCTTTCTGTCTCCTCACCAAATTCTTATGCTCCTTAATAAATACTTAAAAGTCTAAAATCTTTCTAAAGTTTATAATTTATGACAACCATTCATTAGATTTTTAGACAGTCTTAGCTAGAATTTTATCCCCATACAGATAGCAACTTTACAACATATATGCCTCATCCTACATGCTTCTCTTTAAAGATGGTAAATCATTCCTTTTTTGAATTAATGATTGGCCATTGACTTTGGTGAGAGGCAATCATTCTGGGCACCTGTGGTGTGGGTCCAATCCTGAGGATATAACCAAAGACAATCATTTCTTTCCTCAGATCATTGCCTTCATTCTGGTAAAATCTCCAAAATAATACAATAAACATTCATTAAACACCTACTAAATGTTCCTGACACTATATTAGAGACTAGGGATAGATATACAACAGCCCCTGACCTCAGGAAGCTAATGCTCTAACCAAAGGAGACAACATGCATACATGTAGTTATTACCAAACACATATCAAACTGAGATAATACCCTTGAGGGGGATAAGCTTGTGATATCTAAGCTGATTCTTGAAGACAAATATTCCAAGAGATAGAAGTGAGAAGGAACTTATGTATGTATAGAGAGAGTTCATGTCTAGATTTTCCCAAACATGAGTCACAGAGATCCCAAGTTCTACACAGTCACCCAGAGTGCTAGATACTCTTTGGGTAGGGAAGAGCCTTTATTCCTTCTTAATGAGAACAGGAACTGGTTTGCTTATGATAAAGTATCCCCCGTACCTAGATCAGTGCTAGGTACATAGTAGACAATTAATACTTCCTTATTAATTTGTTGATACAATAGCATATTAATGTAAGTGATCATGAGGATTATTGTATTAGATATGAATGGGATATTTAGAGAGAGGGAGGGAGGGGGAAAGAGAGGCCCACACACATAGAGACAGAGAGATGGAAAGAGGGAGGGAGGGGGAGAGAGAGAGAGACAGACAGAGAGAGACAGAGACAGAGAGAGGGGTATATTTTCAAAATCTGTAATTTCAGGAAACTCTCCAGTGAGAGAAATCCCTTTACTGATGCAGGTCACCCCTTGATGTGCAATTTATAATCTTAGAGAGCTTCCTGGCTTGGTGACTTAACCAGGGACACACAGCCAGTATCATGAGTCCTAAGTCTTGAACCAAGGTCTTCCTGCCTTCAAGGTCAGTTTGCTATGCCTTACACTGAACAGTGTCATAACTATAGCTAGATTTATTTCTACATATATATCTATAAATGTACATAGTTCATAAAGCAGGGAGATGTTAATGCTGTGACAGGTAAAAAATCCTTCAATTTAATGAGGAAATCTAGGCAATTCCTTCCCTTCCAAACCCCACTGTCCTCATCTGTAAAATCAAGTAAATATCTTCACTTCTAACCTCACAAGGTCCCTGCGATTAGTCCATGAAATAAAATGTATCCAGCTCATTGTAAGCCTTAAAGCACTCTATCAATGCCATCTGGGGTGAGCTCCACATTTCCTGTAGCTTTTCTATGCTCACACTTGGCACAATATCAATGTTGGATAAAATCTATAAAGTCCAGAAGCCTTGTTGGCTTTGGGTGGGGGGAGTGGGGATGGATGAGGAGAACTGCAGAAGAACAAGATCTAACATCTCATGCTCCAGACTTCCTTTGAAGTTGGGATGGGCAGCATGCCTTCTAGCCTTGGCTGAGCAATGGGGCCCAGATGTGGCCTTGGAGCCTAGCAAGATCCCGCTAACTGCAACAAACCGAGAGCTGTAATGAGAGAATGCTGCTGCTCCTACCTAAATGAGAAGTCAAGCCAAGATAAAAGGAGCAATTCCTCTGATCTCTTTTGGGTCCCATTGAGTTCTTGCCCCTTCATTAGTCTTTTCTGGACTTCCTTCCAAAGTAGCATTTCCATTTGTCTCAGAGGGAGCTTGTGTGGGATAAATGGAATCATGAAAATAGCAGAGCCAGAAGGAAATGACTTTAGAGGTGATTTAATCCAACGACATCCAATGGAAGATGAGAAAGTTAAGTGTGTCTCACTGAGGTGATGCACATTTCCTAAAGTAGCACAGGTAATCGGTGGTCTAGCTACACCTTGAGCCCCACGTGTTAGGATTCCAAGTCCAGCATTTGAATTTTTGACCTGGAAGGACATTGGAAGTCATCTAGCCACAGAATCAAACAATCTGAGACTTTGAGTTGAAGTCAACTTTTTTTATAATAAACATTTTTATTTATAGTTTTGGGATCCAATTTCTAACCCTCCCCTACCTCCCCTACTCCTTCCCTTAGGCAGCAAACAATCATGTATGACTATATAAAACATCACCATATTTGTCATTTTGTACGAGAAAACTTGATTAAAAGAAAAAAATAAAAGAAAGTGAAAAATAGTATGCTTCATTCTGTTCCATCAATATCAGTTCTTTCTGTGGAGATAGATAGTGTGTTTCATCAATAGTCCTTTGAGATTGTCTTGGATCATTGTATTGTTGAGAATAGTCAAGTCATTCACAGTTCTTCATCAAACAATATTGCTTTCCCTGTGCACAATGTTCTCTTGGTTCTGCTCACTTCACAAGACATTAGTTCATACATGTCTTTCAAGGACTTTCTGAAGTTATCCTGCTTGTCATTTCTTATAGCACAATAATATTCCATCACAGTCATATACCACAGCTTCTTTAGCCATTCCTCAATTGATGGGCATTCCTTTGATTTCCAATGCTTAGCCACCACAAAAAGAAATGTCTTTTTTTTCTCTTTTTCAGGATGTCTTTGGGATATAAACTTAGCAGTGGTATTGCTGGATCAAAGGGTATGCACAGTTATATATCCCTTTGGGCATAGTTCCCAATTGCTGTCCAGAATGGTTGGATTTTTTCACAACTCCACCAACAGTGGATTAGCATCCCATCTTTCCCACATCACCTCCAACATCCAATACTTCCTGCTTTTGTTATATTTGCCATTCTGATAGGTATGAGATGATACCTCAGAGTTGTTTTCATTTTCATTTCTCTGATCAATAATGATCTAGAGGATATTTTCATATGATTATAGATCGTTTTGATTTCTTTGTATGAAAACTGCCTGTTCATATCCTTTATTTATCAACTGGGGAATGGCTTGTGTTTTTCTAAATTTGACTCAGTTATCTATACAGTAGAGAAATGAGGCCTTTATCAGAGATTTTATTTCAAAAATTCTTTTCCAGTTTTCTACTACCCTTGTAATCTTGGTTACATTACTTTTGTATGTTCAAAAGCTTTTTAATTTTATATAATCAAAATGTTCTATTTTACATTTTGTTTTACTCTATCTTCTTTGGTCCTAAATTCTTCCTCTGCCTATAAATCTGACAGATAAATGATTCCATACTCTCCTAATTTGCTTATGGTATCATTCTTTATGTGCTGAAGGCAACTTTAAACACTCTAATTTACAAATGAGGAAGCTGAGGGCCAAAGAGATGATTGCCAGTATCATGCAGGTTGTAAGTGGGAACTGTGATACATGAACAGTAATCAAATGCCAGAATTGGAGATGGAAGAGGCCTCAGAGGCCATTAATTTCAAATCCCTCATTTTACAGGTAAATAAACTGAGGCACATAGAAAGTAAATGACCTCCCTAGAGTCATACAGCTAGTAAGTGCCCAAGGTGGGATCCACTATCCCATGCTGTCTCACATGCATTGTTCATTTTACTTTATTGCTTCCTTTCTCCTACCCCATCATGCTAAAGATGAAGAGATTGTGGCCCAGAAAGCTTATCTCTCCCTCCTCTTGATATAAAATAGAAACCCAGAAGAATTCACAGTGAAAGATAAGAGAAAACAGCTGGTGATAAGGAAAGATGAGAGGGGGTTGTCTTACCTTTCAGTCTCAAATGACTGATACATTAATGTCAGGTTTATTTCCTGTCTTATTGGCTTCTGCAGAAAGTTACATTTGACTACAGATCACCATAGAAGTATAGATTCAGAGTTTTAGCCCACTCACCTAATTTTACAGTGATCCAGTGAGGAATGATCAACTTGATCCAGCTCGGAGATGGATCAGTTTAGATGCTGTGGTAAAAAAATATGAAAGTTTTTTAACAGTTGGTTAGGATAACTGAAAGACGTCAGTTTTTTTAAGGACCACCCTTTCGGGGAGGAGACCAACGGCATGAGCTACGCACGCCAGTCTGCCTATTGCGCATATCAGACTGCCTGCTAGCACTCCACTTCCGGGGTGCAAGCTTAAAAGGCAAGGAGAGAACGGAAGTGGGAGGTTTTTCCTGCTCTGCTGGTCTCCTGACTGCGCTGCACAGGCTGTGCTGATGAGAGTTCGACTGGGCCTGGCTCAAGGTGAGGTTAGCAGCAGCACGTGCTTGACACGGTCTCTCTCTCTCTCCCCAAAGGTGGCCTTCTCTTTTGGTGAGTTTTATACGGAATATAGACTAAGCTTAGACTTAAGACGATTTGTATTGTGTTTCTACTTTCCTATCCTTCTAATCAACATCACCTTGTGACTACCATACAATAAAAGCTCTAACTAGAAAACCAGAAGCTTCTTCCATTTACTAGTCTGGGAGATAAATTAAGGGAAAGGTTAAAGAGTGGAGATTTATGATCTAATATCCAATTTTAAATCTCACAATGCTGAGATCCCATGTCCTTCAGGGAAGGGAGCAATTTGGCCCATCAACCATGCCAAACCCAGAAATGAATTTGGGGGACAGAATGCTTTGTAGTTGCCACTCTAAGTATGAACCCATCCTCCTCAGGAACTAAGGTGGTAGAGGAGACTGTGCCCTTATTGGGACCAGGGTCTTTTGTAGCAAATACATATTTTTCTCCCTGGGGGCCAAAGCACAGAGGGTGAGCATGTCTCAGTTCAGAGGATTTTTTTTTTCCTTCAAGTCTTTCTCTGTCTTTTCAATAAATATATTTTTTTCACTTTTAGCTAATTAATTTTAACAAATGTTCTAAACCTTTTGACCTATTTCTTCTATTTATTTTTTTATTTAATTAATTATTTTTTGGGGGGTAAGGCAATTGGGGTTAAGTAACTTGCCCAGTGTCACACAGCTGGTAAGTGTTAAGTGTCTGAGGTCATATTTGAACTCAGGTCCTCCTGACTCCAGGGCCGGTGCTTTAACCACTGCACCACCTAGCTGCCCCTAGCTAATTAATTTTAATTGGATGTCCATGATATTAAGAGTATATTAGTTAATTAAAATTGTATTTGAGCAATAATGATTTATATCAGTCATACTAAGATAATTATCAATATTGAGGGAGAATATATTGGATGGGGCTCATGAGCTCTTGTAGAGAAATACTTTCTTTTTTTTGTGGGGCCATGGGGGTTAAGTGACTTGCCCAGGGTCACACAGCTAGTAAGTGTCAAGTGTCTGAGGCCAGATTTGAACTAAGGTACTCCTAAATCCAGGGCCGGTGCTTTATCCACTGTGCCATCTAGCTGCCCCGAGAAATGCTTTCAAGGTTACCCCTTGAATTCTGAGGGACTCAATATCCTTTCTTTGAGGCTGTAACCTTTGGGTGTGAATATAGTCTAGAAAAGTAGGTGCAAAGCACAATGTGCCAGACCAAAAGGGGCAGGAGAGGAAGAAGGAATATAGAGATATAGAAACACAAAAACAGAGAAACAGAATCTCAGGAACCAGCAGAGACAGAGTCAGAAGAGAAGGAAGTAGAGGCTGAATGAGAGAGACAGGGAGGAGGCATAGAGAAAGAATTGGAGTAGACAGAGAGATATTAAGGGAAGGAGATGAAGGGGATGTTAAAGAGAAGGAGGAATAATTGGAATTTAAGTTTTTTATCCACCTATATAAAATATTTCTAGAGAATCTTGGTCCAGTTCACAGTAACTTCTGAATCACTTGGTGTTTTCATTTGCAGTGATGGACACCAACATCTTTCTCTCAAGAAAGCCCAATTTATCTCCAGAATAAGAGAGAGAATCTCCCAATTCAAAACATATTTTTTACAAGTTGTCGTGGGAAAAACTCACATATATCCCCTGAAATGATTTTGATAGTTGTGATACATTAGTCCTGAACTTGTCAACTGCCCTGCAGACCAAACAACAAAGGGGTATAAATTTCAAGTGCATATTTCTTACAGATAAATATAGAACATTTTCCAATTGATTTTCCTTCAACTATGACTATCCATTTCAGCACAATCCTTTGATTCTGAAGCAGTGTGAGTTGCATGCAGTTTCACTGATATGCAAAGACCCTCATCATGTGTCTCACAGTGAGGAGGAAAGATACAATGAAAGCAATGAAGAGTTTCCATGATCTAACTTCAATAATGACCTCAAAGGACAAATCCCAGGATATTCCGGAGCTGGAAAGTGAAACAAGAGTTAAAGGAAAGGGGCATCTGCGTGGCTCAGTGGATAAAGCAGCAACCCTGAATTCAGGAGGACCTGAGTTCAAGTCCAGCCTCAGACACTTGACACTTACTAGCTGTGTGACCCTGGGAAAGTCACTCAACTCTCATTGCCCTGCAAAAAGAAAGAAAGGAAGGAAGGAAGGAAGGAAGGAAGGAAGGAAGGAAGGAAGGAAGGAAGGAAGGAAGGAAGGAAGGAAGGAAGGAAGGAAGGAAGAAAGGAAGGAAGGAAGAAAGGAAGAAAGAAAGAAAGAAAGAAAGAAAGAAAGAAAGAAAGAAAGAAAGAAAGAAAGAAAGAAAGAAAGAAAGAAAGAAAGAAAGAAAGAAAGAAAACAATAGTTAAAAGAGGGTTCGTAACAGAGTGCCCCCATGCAGACCTGCGGAGAGCTAGCAGAGCATGGATCTAGAGCTAAAAGCAACATTAAAAGTCATCTGGTCAAATTCACTCCTTTTACAGATGAGGATCCAAACCAGTTGTCTATTGGACATATACTAGTGGGCTTGGTCCTCCCATTCTTCCTTCTGTCTGGATGAAAAGGGGACTGGATTTTAATAGCAACAAGAAGTCTCAGCATATGAACTCCCATGGGAGAAAACGTTCTCATACCAACTTGCTTAGCTTTCTGAAGTTGTTTAGCATTATCCCTGAAGTGGGGCAGTGGCCAGTGTGAATGAATTAAGTCCTTGCCCTACTGCACAATGTCAACCAGCGGTGAACCATCTGTGGACCTGCTCAGACCATCTCCTGGGGAAGAAGGGGTTTTGGTGCAGAAATTTGCACATGCAAATGATTCCACATAAGCATGTTTACTTCCCTCAGGCCACAATAATGGGGAAATGATTCATGTTCATAGCCAGAGGAGGAAGACGTGCTCAGCATTGATCTCCAAGACTTCCTCTATTTTATTTCCAGGTCTGGAAAACCAGGTTGATTTTGCATAGTTCTTAACACTAAAGCAAAATGCTATTCTAGTCAAGGATCTATAAAGGGAAAACTATCATTTCATAGAATAAATCCACCAGGTAAATGATATTAAATAATTCTACCAGCTTTAGATACATTGTATCAAAGATGTCTATATATAATCTTTTCAATTGATGCCACTGTATACACTGTAGTTATCTGTTCCATTATAGCTGTTCTTTTTGTTGTTCAGTCCTTTTCAGTCATGCCCAATTCTTCCTGGACCCACTTGGAGTTTTCTTGACACAGATATTGGAATGGTTTGCCATTGCCTTTTCCAGCTCATTTTACTGATGAGGAAACTAAGGTAAACAGGGTGAAGTGACTTGCCCAGGGTTACACAGCTAGTAAGTGTCAAAAGCAAGATTTAAATGCAGGCAGATGAGTCTTCCTGACTGCAGGCTCACCACTTTATCTATTGTGCCACATTATAGATACATTATATTTAAAAATTCAAATGATTAGATTTTATCAAACAATTCTTCTGGAAACACCATATAAAATTGCTTTACTGAATATACGCTATCAAATAATTCATGAGATCATAAGATGTAGAACCATAGAGCTGGAATTGGAAGGGACTTTAGAGGTCATTTATTCCATGCCTCTCCTTTTACTAATTAGAAGACTAAAGGCCAGAAATAACTTACTCAAGGTCACACAGACAATACATGGAAGAACTTGGATTGACTATCTACAACCTTTTGGGCTTATAGATTCATAAATGACACCTCTGCTATCTCAGTCAGAAATAAGACCTCTTGTTTATGTTGGCAGGGACATCTTTGGAAAGTCAGTCTTCATTAGAACATCATCAGAGAAGGCAACAAGAAAAAATGGATTGATCAAGATGAATATGCCTCTCAGGGCTAGAGAAACAGCCTAACAGTGAAAATAGCAATGACTTTCAAACTGGAGTAACTAAGTTTGGATTCTGGTTCTCTCAGTGCTTTAGCTATTTTCCTTCAGCTAATCTCTTTCTCTTCCTAGCTCTCTGTGTCCTTAACTGTAAACTAAGGGGGTAAGACCAAAGGATTTTCTATGATTCCTTCCTACTCTGTTTATGATCCTGTGTTTGAAAAATATTATACCCTGGAATGAGGGATCTGGAGTTTTAGCACCTGCTTAAAAAACTTTGGGATTTAGGGACATACAAATAGCTAGTATGGGAAGAGTAAGTAGAGTTGTATTTAAGTCATAGGACCTGAATTGAAGTCTTAGCTTCAAATTTTGAGCCCTATGGGCTAGGGAAGTCACTGTTCCTTTCTGAGGCACAGTTTTCTCATCTGAAAAAGAGGCATAATACTATTTGTAGTGTAGACCCATAAAGTGTTTTGTATACAAGAACACGCTAGAGATGTGTGAAATTATCAGAAAAGGATGGTCCTTGAAAACCATAACAGGATTGCAGACGTTGGCTTTCAATACCTGTGTGCAAACTTTCCAGTGTATAGGCTTATCTTCATTGCTTGACAGCCCAGAATGGGAGATAGGTATCTCAGAGCCATGCCTTTGGGCCATGCCTTCTCCCCATGAGAAGAAGTCCTAGGATTTCTCTCTTGGTTTCCTTTCCCTAACCCCTAAATAAACTATTATTTTATTCTTTAAAAAAAAAAGAAAAGAAAAAGAAAGCCCTGAATGACCTATTTTCTCTGTATCTATCTTATTCCAATAACAGTTTAGGCTATGTCCTCATGATGCCTGCCCACTGGCCATCATCTTTATCCTCTTTCCACCCCTTCAACTGTAACCTCATTCCTGCTATGTGTTTCCCTAGCTCTGATGTGTGAAGGCTTGCCTCATCTTACCTTGCAGACTAGCCTCCACTCCACTCAGTACCCAACAAGGAATTTTCAAAGCGTGTCACCATTTCCACCTTCTAACCCCTCTTTATGCATGGTTATCTTCCATTCAAATGTTGTTGGTGCTGTTTGTCCTTTTTGAGAAAGACCATGACATCAGGGTGATGTCATGACTTTCACTGAATTGGATTAAAGTGAGGGAGGGCTGTGAAAGGTCACCAACCTTACTCTCTCCTCAAGAGCTATATGCGTCCAGTGGCAAGATATTTATCAGGATTTTTGGTGCTTGTCCTGGATGTTTTAAGGCAATTGGGGTTAAGTGACTTGCCCAAGGTCACATAGCTAGTAAATGTCTTGAGGTGAGATTTGAACTCAGTTCCTTCTGAAGCCAGGGCTAGTGTTTTATCCACTGTTCCACCCAGGTCTCCATTCAAATGTAAGCTTCTTGAGGGCAAAAAGTGTAATTATTTCTTGCACTTGTATCTCTAGCATTTATCACTGTGCCTAACACATGGGAAATGCTTAATATAATGGGTGTCTCCCAACATCTTAGTGCAGTTTTAAGTTTTAAGAACTTCAGGAATATAAATGCTACAAATATAACAAAAAATTTGAAAAGTGAATTATTTAAAATTTTAAAATATTGATGTTTTTATTAAAATTCAACATAACCACAACCTGATACTATGCATCATTCTAGCTGATTTTTTAACTTTGAAAATTTTTTTCTATCAGCTACTGCTGAGTGACTGAGAAGATTGTATTTGAAATGTCAGCCTTCAGATCATCTCAAGAACAATATTTTTCTGCATTATGACAGTTTTCACATGACTCCACAAGAAAAAGTTTAATGGAGATGGATCATGGTCAGAGGTAGCCAAGCAACAGGCCCCACTCAGTCAACCCACCAGGAAGAATAAGGAACTTCTTCCATCAGGAACTATCACATGTGCTTGAAGGATAGCACAGGGCCCTTTAGGTGTAGGATTTGAACTATGTTATTAAAAATTCCCAAAAGTAACATACGAATTTATCAAACTTGCATATCATGTTTATGGAAGGTTGTTGCCTTTATATTTCTGATACTATTAAAGATTAAAACTACATCAAGACTTGGAAGACAACGAATACTTACATTTTCTCTCTATGTGTCTCTGTCTCTCTTCCTCTCATAATCTCGGGAAATATAAACTTAAGTGCTTAAGGAAACAAATTCTGTCTCTGCTTCCTCTAGAATCCTAGATTTCTTCAGACAGTGTCCCAGGGGATTTAATACATTGTTTTGGAACTGGGACCCTAAGATTTTCCTGACTGATCAGCCAGCCAGCACAAATGCACATGATTCACTCCATCTATCGGGCCCTGACCATGCCTCTCTTTCCATCTGATCATCCAATTAGCCATCTACTCCTGGCAATTTTCTACCTCTTATTCTGAGAACAGTTCTGAGAAAAGTATTCTCATAGCTTCTGGGAAATGCAGGCTAATTTACTCGCCTATGGCTCCCTCACCATCATTTTGACTTTTCAAACTTCTCAAAACACTCTTCCCTGGCTACTATTCTCTTATATATACCACCTCCCCCCTGCCACCCACTAGAAATAAGATCCTAGAGAACAGGGACTATCTTTTGCATTCATATAAATACTTGAATGTTTGACACATAGTAAGTGCTTAATAAACAATTCCATTCCTTTGGGATTATTCACACAGACCTGCATATAGGAAAACAAACCTGACATAATCATTTATTTTAAAAATATTTATTTATTTAATTTTTAATTTTTTGGAATAAAAGAAGCATTTCCATAACATTAAAAATGATTGAAAGTATATACAACTTGGTATTAGTTTTAATTATATAGTAATTGTAATAAAATAATGGCATTTGGCAGACACCCAGGGGTCCCACCTGAAGATTGATTTGGAATTGATTGAATTGGGTGAGACTGAGAAACTGACTGAGAACCTACTTAAGAATGATTAAGTAGAGACCACAAGTGGCAAACCCTTAGTAGGGTGGTATTCTCAGAGGCTGTGGACTGTGATATCAAAAGGAGACCCTGCCTGGCTGGCCCTAAGTGGGGTATTGTTCTCAGAAGCTGTGGACTATGCCATCAACAGGAGACCAGTCTCAACCAATCAGCTTGAAGGACCTCCCCTTTTGGGGAGGGAGACAGGAAGTAGGAAGCAGAGGCTGACTCGCTGGATCTCTCTCTTTTCATCCAGAACTGGCTTGGTGGCAGCAGACAGAGAAAAGGAGGGACCCCCTTTTCATCCAGGACTTTGGTGTGGTGGGGGACTTCACATGGACTGCTAGGAAAAGCAAGGGTTTCTCTTTGGCTAGACTGAATAGATTTAAACTAGGGTTTTCCATTCTCTCTCTTCACTAACTTCAAATACACTTTAAGAAATCCTTAAAAGCCTAATCTCCTGCTGAATTTATCAGTAAATTTTATCCAGTTTCCCCCCTAAAACTGGTGTGGGGGGCAGATTAGGACCCACATTAGATTTTAAACATCACAAAAGTTATTGTGTGAATTTCGTTTTTGCTCCTCTCAACAGTTACCATTGGATACAAGTATGTATATATGTCTATCTCCATCTATCTACTGTAATGATTGGAATGATGCCACCTACTGGAGACTTGCTGTGGGAAAGCTCCACCATAAGGAAAATGCCTCAGAGGCATTGTGGTTTTTCCTTGGCGTCAGGAAATGACATTTACTCATGGGTGCTGTCTATCAAGGCTACCAGCCAATCAACTTGAGGAGCCTCCTATTTTCTGGGAGGAGACAGGAAGGAGGAAAGGGAGCCTGCGCAGAGAGCTCTCATGCTTTTGGGTTCCTGACTTGATGGTGGTGGCGGTGGCAGAGGACTTCACAGGAAATTTGAGGAAAGATAGGAATGCCAGGCTGTTGGAATTCTGTTCTCAATCTTTTTCTTTCTATTTTTCAATAAACCCTTAAAAACCTAAACTTGTTTTATCAGTGATTTTAGTCAGTTTTTCCCAAAACTGGGGGAACAGATTAGAATCCACATTTAGAATCTTAAATTACACACTATCTATCTATCTATAGAGAGATATCTAGATATCTAAATACGTACACATACATATGCATACATATATGCATGTATAATTGTTTTATACATACTTCTGTTTATTAGTTATTTCTCTGGATGAAGGCAGAATCTTCCTACATATGTCCTTTGTAATTAATTTGGGTATTTAAAATAATAAAAATGCCTTAGTCACTCAAAATTGTTCTTAAAACAATATTGCTATTACTGTATACAATGTTCTCTCAATTCTGTTCATTTTCTTGTTCATTATTTCATGCAAGTCTGTCCATGTTTTTCTAAGATCATTGAGCTCATCATTTCTTATGGCAGAGTAGAGTTCCATCACAATCATATAGTACAACTTCTTCAACCATTCCCCAATTGATAGGCATCCCTGCAATTTCCAGTTCTTTGTCACCACAGAGTTACTATAAATATTTTAGAACATATATGTTCTTTTCCTTTTTCCCTAATCACTTTTAGAAGAAGACCTAGAAGTGGTATTTCTGAGTCAAAGAGCATATAAGCAGTTTAATAATTCTTTGGGCATAATTCAAGATTGCTCTCCAAAATTGTTGGATCATGGGGACAGTTGGTGGCATAGCAGACAAAGCACCACCCCTGGATTCAGGAGAACCTGAATTCAAATCTGGCCTCAGACATTAAACACTTACCAGCTGTGTGATCCTGGGCGAGTGACTTAACTCTCATTACCCACCAAAAAAAAAATGGTTGAATCAGTTCACAATTCCACCAATGATGAATTAGGGTCCCAATTTTTTCATATCCTTTCAAACATTTGTTGCTTTCCCCTTCAATCATTTTAACCAATCTGATAGGGGTAAAAATGCTATCTTGAAGCTTGTTTTAATTTGCAGTTTTCTAATCAATAAAGATTTAGAGCATTTTTTCATATGACTATAAATTGTTTTGATTTCTTCATTGGAAAACTGCCTGTTTTTATCCCTTGACAATTTATCAATTGGAAAATGACATGTGTTCTTATAGATTTGACAAAGTGCTTTATATATTTGAGATGTGAGACTTTTTTTTTCTGAGAATCTGTCCATAAAATTTTCCCCATTCAATTTTTTTTTGTTTTCCTTGGCTGCATTTGTTTTATTTGTACAGTTTTTTTTAGTTTAGTTTTTAATTTAATGGAATCAAATCCATTTTACACCTCACTCTGCTCTTTCTTGTTTATTCACAAATTGTTTGCCTCTCCATAAGTCTGATAAGTAATGTCTTCCATGTTCTTTACAGTTTTTTGTAATATCTCTATATCTAGGTCATGTATCCATTTTTTACCTTATTGTAGTAAATTTTATAAAATATTAGTTGATGAGCAATTTCTGCCACACTACTTTCAAGTTTTCCCAACAATTTTTACCAAATATTGACTGAGCACCACTACTCTTACTACTAGCTGACATTTGTCAGGTCTACTTTTATGGATATTATTGCACTGAGGGTAGTGGTCGTAGTGGTGGTGCTGGTAATAGTAATAGTATTAGGACCCCCATTTTGGTAATGAGAAAATTGACATTCTGAAGTGTTCAGTGATTTGCCTATGGTCACACCTCAATTCAGTGTCCAATGCAGATTGTGACTACAAATCTGTCTCCTGGTTCTAGGTACAGCACTTTTTCCATCATATTAGTAGTTCCCCAACTTCTTGTGCATTCATAGTGATGGTTCACATGGTCCCTGATTAAATTTCTTTAAAGTTGTCTTATGCAATAAATGGTTGCCTAATTAAGTAACTAAGAAATTTTTCCTTCAGTGACAACTAGAATGTGTATTTTTGAAGCATTACATGTTTGTTTCTACAGTGATTTGAAATCATCATGATCATGCACACAACAATTTTGATGTTTGTCCAAATGATTAAACTCTGACTGCTTATGATTAAGTGAAAAATCTTGTAGTTTTTCAATTTGTCATCAAATTGTTTCCAAAGCACCAAAAGGATTTGGCATTTAAACACAAGTGGATACCGAGTGGATGGTAAAATACATGCATATACTTTCATTTACATTCTGAACACTACTCTAGAGTACCTTTTTCATTCCACTCCATAACCATACCAGATTATCTACATAATCATGTGAGGAAGATGCTGCAAACCTTTGTGTACACAAGTGTCAAGTTGTTGGAAAATCATAATCTCTGGGCATGCACATCATTAGTCTTCTTGAAACCATCATAGACCATTCTTAATGTCTTGAAGAAAGAAACTTTATACTTCTTCTCATTGATGCATTAAGCCTATTTCCAATTTGAACTTATTCTTTGCCTAGGTTATTCCTCTTTTATCTGGTGGATATTCAAATTAACTGGTTGGCAACCCTGGTTAGTCACTTATAGAGTTTCTGTGTGAGTGTAACTGCTGAACCAGTATTAGAAGAGAAGAAAGCCATATCTGATGAAATCCTTTCCTTATAAAAGTTTTTTTTAAATATAAACATTGTTCAAAAACAAAGTAATATCATGGGAGATGAAGAATAGAAGGACCTAGTGTGCTATGATCCACAGGATCACAGAGTTTGACATTACTGGGCTATCAAACCATAAAAATAATTGCATCAACCTCTATAAATAATTTTAAATTAGACAATAGTTTCTCAAAAGATCCAGTATTAAAAAAACAAAGAAAATCAGACAAATAATATTTTGGATTTAAAACATGAAATGAAATTATTGTCAGCCAAAAAATGAAGCAATATAATGGAGCTTTAAGTACATTTAGCATTTAATGTAGCATGTGTTATTAGCCAGTAGAAAAAATAATATTTTCAGATCAAATTATCCACTCATTTTAATTTATTGGTTAGGAAGCTAAAAACTTTTTAAAATGAATTTCCATTTCTCAGCCAAAGAGCTTATGAAATGTTACTGCCATTTTCACATATTTGTGTGAGCATACATTTTCAATATATTCTTGTTTTAAATAAAAATATAGAAATAAACTCAATGAAGATCCACATTTAAAACTGTGTTTGTCTGGTGTTAAGCCAAATATTGCAAAATATTTTTATGAAAAAAGTTCAACATTAAAATTAAGTTTACTTATTATTATGGCTATTTTAAATATTATTTGAACTGTAACTTATTAAAATATAATTTGGGTTAAACCAAGCATTTAAGGTCTTGTTGGATTGTTTCTATAAATTCTTACATAATATTGTACCCAAAGGATCTGTAATTATATTGTAATTAAATTTTTATAGCTATATGTATTTGGAATGTCTGTAATCATAAGAAAAATACAATTATATCTTATAATTACAATTCTAGAATTCATTTTAAATTTGGAACTTTTGGAGGCAAATTTTTTGTAGTTATTGTAAGCACTTAATGAACAATTTTTTTTTTAAGTGAGGAATTGGGGTTAAGTGACTTGCCCAGGGTCACACAGCTAGTAAGTGTGAAGTGTCTAGGCCGGATTTGAACTCAGGTACTCCTGACTCCAGGGCCAGTGATCTATCCACTGCACCACCTAACTGCCCCACTTAATGAACAAATTTAAAGCAATATTATGAATACTATATTAAATAACCATAAGGGTTCAAAAAATGTTGTTTGTTTGTTTGTTGTTGTTGAAAGTCACTCAAGGAACAAAAATCATTGGGAATCTCTGTACTATACTGAATCCATTTGCTTTTCAACCCCTCTCTTGCCAAAATGCCCCAGGAATCTCCTTATAATAAATATCTTCAATCTGTTCTTAACACATATTCTCCTTAAACATCTTACACTGTTACCCACCTTGCCTGGGTTTCTTTGACATGGCATTTTCCTGTTTCCTCTCCTGCCTTGTTCTACCCCTTCTGTTTCTTCTTGGCTTCTTTTCATCACTCTAATCCTTTAATGCTTCTCTCCTGCCAGAGTTTCTCCTTGTTTTTTTTCCCTTTGATTTATGTACTCTCTCCTTTAATGAGCAATATTCTTCAATCTCATGGCTTCAACTATAACTTCTATATAAATAACTCTCAATTCTCTATCCTTGACCCTGACCTCTCTCTGTAGTTCCAACCTCAAGTTTGCAACTGACTACTTGATACCCCTACTTAACTCAGCACCACCCACCTTGGCTATTGGAAAAAGGAATAATCATTCTCTCATTTTTTTAGTTTCTCTTTACTCTAACCCTCCTTTAAAATGATGTCAGATAATTTAATTCCTACTCTGTCTGACATTCAAAGCTCTCTACAATCTCCATACTTTCCCATTTGTGATATTCTGTAATTTAGCCATATTGGACCATTGATTCTCTGAATCTTCCCTGTGCTCTTTGGTTTCCATGGCTGTGTTCACTGTATCCCAAATGTATTTTTTTCACCATCAATGCCTTCACCATCTCTGCCATCTAACTATACTTCAATACGCTAATCAAATTCCACCTTTTCCTGTAAGCCCTCCCTGATACCTTAGGCAGATGGGCTCTATTTTTCTGTGAATACTCATTATATCTTTTTTCTATGCCCCTCTTATGAGCTTATGATCTCATTCTGTATTTATAATTCTCACTCCCCTCCCACAGGCACTAGCAAGTTGTGTCTCCAGAGGAGTAGCTGCTCCTACTTTAAATTACCTAGGAGGAACCCTGTGGGTTCTGTGGGCCTCTATGACTATTAATTGCAGAGAAGGAATCAATTTGCTTTGGTGGAGGAGTCTTCTCAATGGAAGTTTCTTATACTAATGAAATCAAAGGGATAGATAGAAGACAGACAGACAGATAGATAGATAGATAGATAGATAGATAGATAGATAGATAGATAGATAGATAGATAGATAGGTAAAGGATAGATAGATAGGAAGATGGAAATAGAGTTAGAGATGATAGAGTGATAGAGCCCAAGGTGTGAATATATGTATATAGTTGTACATATATGTATATGTGTATACATAGATAAATGTGTGTGTTTTCTGTATACATTTAGGTATGTATTTATACTGAGCTCTGAGAATACACATATTATATAGTAGAATACATAGAATATACAATATACGTAATCTCCATGATTGCATTGTTGTTTGTCTCTGTGTTCTCAGAGCTTAGCACAATGCCTGACACATAGTAAGCCTTGATAAAGGTTGGTTGAATTAATTAATGAATGAATGGGGGAATTGAAGGGCTTTACATATATACATATATATGTATGAGCACACACATACATTTTTATGTTCCCAGGTACCTAGCACATTGTTCTATGCATGAGAGGCTCTCAGAAATATTTGATCTAATTGAATTAAGAGTAAGGACATGGGGTGTGTAATTTAAGATTCTAAATGTGGGTTCTAATCTGTTCCCCCAGTTTTGGGGGAAACTGACTAAAATCACTGATAAAACGAGTTTAGGTTTTTAAGGGTTTATTGAAAGATAGAAAGAGAAAGATTGAGAACAGAATTCAAACAGCTTGGCATTCCTATCTTTCCTCAAATTTCCTTTGAAGTCCTCTGCTGCCACTACCACCATCAAGTCAGGAACCCCCAAGAGACAGACCTCTCCACGCAGGTCCTCCTTCCTCCTTCCTGTCCTCTCCCAGAAAATGGGAGGCTCCTCAAGTTGATTGGCTGGTAGCCTTGGTGGACAGTACCCATGCACAAATGTTACTTCCTGATGCCAAGGAAAAGCCACATGGCCTTGCCCTCTGAGGCATTCTCCTCATGGTGGAGCTTTCCTATAGTAAGTCTCCAGTAGGTGGTGTCATTCCAATCATTACAGTGGGCAGCTAGGTGGTGCAGTGGATAAAGCACTGGCCCTGGAGTCAGGAGTACCTGAGTTCAAATCCAGCCTCAGACACTTAACACTTACTAGCTGTGTGACCCTGAGCAAGTCACTTAACCCCTATTGCCCTGCAAAAAAAAAAAAAAAAAGAAAAAAAGGAAAAAACAAGTAAGGACATAAGAAGGCAGCTAGGTGGCTCAGTGAATAAAGTGCTGAACTTAAACACTTAATATCTCTATATGACTCTGGGCAAGTCACTTTACCTCTGTTTCCTTATGGTCCATGGTGTCACGAAGAGCCAAACATGACTGAACAACTCAACAACAGCATGAGGTTGTAATGGCAGAACAGTGCTAGACTATAAAAGACCATGGATTCCAGGCTAGATATACACAGGACTTTTGTTCCCTCTAAGCAATGAGGAATCCTGAAGATTTTTAGGAAAGGAAGTTCAATGAGAAGAGCAGTGTTGTTCAATGTATATGGCCCTTGGAGAAAATGAAGAAAATGAATAGAAAGCATAATGTTGATTTTTACCTCAAAACAGAAATAGTATCCAAAGACAAAATTATGTATTATGCACAGATCACAGTAGTCTTTTCCCTGGGCTCTTCACAGTATTTTCAGGACATCTCATAAATCCTTGAGCAGGTAGGAGACAGGCTTTACCATTGGTAGCCAGCACTAACATTCTGATCCACTGCCCTAGCAGACATTAGAAGATTCCCTTACTGTAGTAGCCTAGCATTGCCTTTTCCCTACCATGGTCTCTGATAGTTTAGTTCTTTCAGATACATAGGCAATCTCCCTCAAACCAGTGCTCAAGTGCCTAAAAACTGACTTTCCTCCCACTGCTTAGAGAATAATTAGCCAGGTCATGATCTGAATCCAAAGTTCTTTGACTACAAATCCAGGCCCTTACTAATATCCCATGCTACTGATTTTCATTCATCGGAGTTAAAATAAAAAAGCTGTTGTGAACTGTTGGTTTACTGTGATGGTCCTTCAACCATTTCTCATAAATTATATTCCTGGATTTGACTCCACCATCATCATGCTCCAAGAAAAGGCTCATCACTAGGAAACTCATCATGTCAGAGATTTCATCAGCTGTGGTTCTCACACTTCATCAGCTCCCTCAGTAGCCTCTGATTCTCTGTTTGGAGGGCTGGAGGGTGGAGCAAAAACTCCTCCCAAGGCTTCCATTTAAAGAGGGTTCAGAGGGTCCACAGCCCAACCATTCTCAATCAGTTGAAAGCCTAGATTTGCTCTATATCATTATGTCCTCATGACGAGTGCCATCCCCAAATGCAATGCACTTTCAAGCTTCCTTTTTCTGTGTATTGTCTTCTCCCACTAGATTGTAAGCTCCTTAATGGTAAGAATCATCTTTCTCTTTTGATTTGTATTCACACAGCTTAGCACCATTCCTGGAACATAGCAATAATAAATAAATGCGAAAATAATAAATAATTTTTAAAAATGTATTTAATTAAATAGTCTAAAGGGTGGCATGCAAACACACTGGAAGATCATTTGTGGCAGAATATTGAACATAATAAGGATGATGTTCCTTAGGACATCCATCTAACATTGGTCTACAGACCTCACTAAGAAGTCCCATAACAGCCTTTGGAATGAAGAACTTTAGGGTGGTAAATAGATCATGAGGGTTAAAACTGTCCTTGATCCCAGTTAATAGCCATAGTCTAACTGATTTTGGATGGAAGGGGATAACAGCACATAAACAAGTGATCCTATATCTACTTCATGCTATATTGCTTTTGGAGTATCATGTATCTGTATTCTCTTAATCCCCTTCCTCACAATATTTACAAAGACCTTGATAGGCATCATAGACCAATAGTTAGAGTTTGGGGGCTAGAATCAGGAGATCTAACATCCACCCCAGAGGAGCAACTTGGAATGGAGAATGGGATTCTGTATATGGAATCAAGAAGACATGGGCTTGAATTTCACCTCAGACGCTTATGACTGGTATTACCCAGGGCAATTAATTTTTCTACACCTGAGTTTCTCCATCCATAAAATGTAGAAAATGATAGAGGTTTTGTTGCGAGGATCAAATGAGATAATATATGTAAAGTGCTTTAAATTCCTTAAAATGTCTTATAAATGTGAGCTATTTTTACTGTGATCATCAGCAAATCACTTAATTCCCAAAAGCCTCAGTTTCCTTATCTATAAAAGTGAAGACAATCACACTTTGCCACATACACCTCACCAAGTTGTTGAGAGGAGAGCGCTTTACAGAACTCAAAGTGCTAGTTAAATGTGAACCATCTTCTCGGCTGTTATCATCCAGTTTCACTGACAATGGGCAAGACTTGGACATAATTCCAGTGAAGGATGTACAAGGATATGCTCATCTAGTTATGTGCTGGCACCCAAGTGGGAGCCTACTGTTAGATAAAAGGGGTTCAAGTTTGTTGCAAGTTTTCTTTTCATAAAAGTATTTTATTATTTTCTAATTACATGTAGAGATAGTTTTCAACATTTGTTTTTACAAGATTTCTAGTTTCAAATTTTTCTCCCTCCCTCCTCTCCCTCCCCCTCCCCAAGACACCAAGCAATCTGATACAGGTTATATATGTACAATCACATTAAACATATTTCTGCATCAGTCATGTTATGAGAGAAGAATCAGAATAAAAAGAAAAAAAACACAAAACAAAAAAAAACACAAAAACAATAGAAATAGTATGGTTCAGTCTGCATTTAGATTCCACAGTTTGTTTTTTTTTCCTGGATTTGGAGATCATTTTCCATCATGAATCTTTTGGAACTATCTTGGACCAATGTATTGCTGAGAAGAATCAAGTCTATCATAGGTGATCAATACATAATGTTGTTGATACTGTGTACAATGTTCTTCTGGTTCTGCTCATCTCATTCAACATCAGTTCATGTAAGTCCTTCCAGGTTTCTCTGAAATCTGCCTGCTCATCATTTCTTTTTTTTAACATGATAGTACTTATTTATTTTTTCCATATAAATATTTTATTGTTTTCCAGTTACATTTAGAGATAGTTCACAACATTTGTTTTTATAACATTTCTAGTTTCAAATTTTTCTCCCTCCTTCCCCTCCCTCCCTCCTCCCCAAGACAGCAAGTAATCCATTATAGGTTATATATGTATAATCACATTAAACATATTTCTGCATCAGTCATGTTATGAGAGAAGAATCAGAGCAAAAAGGAAAAACCTCAAAAAAAGAAAAACAACAACAAAAAACAACAGAAATAGTATGGTTCAATCTACATCTAGATGACACAGTTCTTTTTTTTTTCTAGATTTGGAGAACATTTTCCATCATAAGTCCTTTGGAACTATGTTGGATCATTGTATTTTTGAGAAGAATCAAGTCTATTTGAGTTGATCAACACATAATGTTTTTGATACTGTGTACAGTGTTATCCTGGCTCTACTCATCTCACTCATCATCAGTTCAAGCAAGTCCTTCCAGGTTTCTCTGAAATATGCCTGCTCATCATTCGTACACCACAATAGTATTCCATTACATTCATATACCACAACTTGTTCAGCCATTGCTCAATTGATGGGCAACCCCTCAATTTCCATTTGCTTGCCACCACAAAAAGAGCAGCTATAAATATTTTTTTACACGTGGGTCCTTTTCCCTTTTCCATGATCTCCCTGAGAAAAAGACCTAATAGTGGTGTTGCTGGGTCAAAGGCTATGCACAGATTTATAGACTTTTGGGGATAGTTCCAAACTGCTCTCCAGAATGGTTGGATCAGTTCACAGCTCCACCAACAATGCATTAGTGTTCCAATTTTTCCACAGCTTCTCCAACATTCATTATTTTCCTTTTTTGTCATATTAGACAGTCTGATAGGTGTCAGGTGGTACCTCAGAGTTTTTTTTTTAAATTTGCATTTCTCTAATCCATAGTGATTTAGAGCATTTTTTCATATGGCAAAATATAACTTTGATTTCTTCATCATAAAACTGCCTATTCATATCCTTTGACCATTTCTCAATTGAGGAATGACTTGGATTCTTATGAATGTGATTTAGTTCCCTATATATTTTAGAAATGATGTCTTTCAGTGAGCTCACGAACTCATGACATGATCACTCCAAAAAACATCCAAATAATGCCATAGGAAAATGCCCAGAGCAGCAAAACTCACAGAAGAATGTGCTAAAATCATCTTCTAAGCATGAACATGTTGGAAGGTCAGAAGGAGGGAGCTGCTGTGCTGATACAGGAGTCGAGCCCAACCCCACAGTCACCCTGACACAGATCCAGTCCCAGGAAGGCCTCACCAGAGAAGGAAACCCCCAGAGCCTCTGAATCAGCTGAAGCACCAGTGTAGGTGCCATTTAAATACCTATTCTCTTCTCTTTACCCTTCTAACAATCCAACTCCTGGGCCAGGATCACAGTGCATTCAATAACCAATGAAGCTATAGAAGGGATTTCTTCCTTCTGGTAACACTAAAGAGCATGGAATGTATGTCCTTCAACAGTGTTACCAATCCCTGGACAATAGCAAAAATCATGTATCTCAAAACTTAGAATTAGGGGCCATCCCACCAGACTTTGTAAGTACAGGATTACTCAGAGTTCCAAAGTGGATAAAGCCTTGCTCTTGGACAACACACTCAGGGCTTCAAGGTTCCAAAGAAAACCTCAGAATGCTCAAGATAGAGACCCAGTCTAGATCTCTAGAGCTAATTATAGACTAGCAGATCAAAAAGTCCTCATTTTTCCTCCCCTGATGCACAAGTTTCTACCAAGGTCAATGATCATAAACAATGCTTGTGAATCAGTACTAATGTTTGTATGAGCTAAAACTATAAGTACATGTGGGTAATAGTTTATGTCCAAAAACCCACTGGTCCCATAGGGACACTCTTCTCTACAAGCTAACTGTTGCTTCTCCTTCCTGTGGCTTGTGACTTATGTACAGAATAACGTATTTAACTAAGCTGTATTCTACATTGAAACAAACTGGACTTTCTTTCCATGTTCCCTAGCAGCAAACTAAAGTATAGGAAAGATAGTTTATTATCCTCTTTATCATCTGATATGCAATTTAAGAATGTAAGCTCCTTCAGAGCGGTAAGTTTGTTATTCTGTCCCCAGTACTTAGCACAGGGACTAGAACACAGTAGTCCTTTAATAAATGCTTATTGTTGATTGATTGCTGCAGTCAGTAATGGAAATTCCTAAGGAACTGTCTTTTTCAGCACCATGGCCAGCAGACACCATGCCTACTGACACAGCAAACTGGGGGTGATAATGAAGAAAATGGATTTGAATTTAAATTGTGTTTCCAGGCTCTGATCATTTTCCTACTTTCCTCCATGATTAAGGCATCAGCTCTCAGAGTGTTATTATTCAAAAAGCATCTTCAGCTTTCTGAATCTCTTTTGAATTAAATGAACATAGTCAAAGCAATTCACCATAAAGAAAAATAAAGCATAGACCCAGATCAAGGCTCAAAAAGAGAATGGCATGGTGGGCTTAGGGACTGCAAATGCTCAGATGAAGAGAAATACAGGCACATGGTGGACAGATAGTACTCTTTGGAGAGATTGATGCCTAAAGACAATATAATTTGACTGGTCCTTCATTCAAATGGGGATATAGGTATTTGAGTAAATTTCCTGGATCCCCCTCTATAATTACCAGCTGACCTGATGGCCTGATAATCTGGAAGAAATGAAGTCATCAATACTTATTCAGTCAAATAGTTTCTGTTCTGTTACCATTTCAGGGATCCAGATGAAAGGTATTGTTTTCATTGGGGTGCATTATCCTGTGGGAGGTGGCTGAGGATTCTCCAATCTTCAACCTGAGATTACCTCTCACAACAACCCTCCCCTCTCCCACCTTTTCTTGACTTTTTGAGTAATTTAAAGTTGTTGTTTGTCCTTCATTCTCAAAGACAACCATGTCATGGGGGTGATGTCATGGCTTGGAGCGAATTGGATTTAAGTGAGGGTGGGTTGTGCAAAGTCAACAGTCTCACTCTCTCCTCCAGAGCCATCTGGTTCCAGTGGCAAGATATAAATCAGGATGCCTGGAGATGGCCTGAATGTTTAAGGAAATTTGGGTTAAGTGACTTACCCAGGGTCAAACAGCTAATAAGTGTCAAGTGTCTGAGGCCAGATTTGAACTCAGCTACTCTGACTTCATGGCCAGTAATCTATTCACTGTACCACCTAGCTGCCCATGATTTAAAGTAGACAACAGCAAAAATGGGTTTTGAGACTTACACAGAACTTTTTAATGTTTTGTTTTATATAATCTAGGCTGAAAATGTAGTTTCCTTTTATAATCTTGATGTTTCTGCATACATTGTGTGCATGCTTATTGTTGGAATGTTGGGAGCAAGGTGAATTCAATAATTGGGGCAATTTAGGAATGAAAGCTTACTTCCAGAAAAACATTACTTTGTTTTCCCCTTTGGAGATGCTAAAGCTTGAAAATATTAATGAAAATTACTTTGATACTGTGAGTACAGAGTTGGTGTTGAAGTTTCATTTTCTTGTTTCTATGTTTAATTGTTTGTCATGGTACGTTAATTAAATTTTGAGGAGCTCCTAAAGATCTTTAGTCATAACTTCAAGGGGCAGCTAGGTAGCACAATTGATAGAGAACTGGCCCTGGAGTTAGGAGGACTTGAATTAAAATCTGGCCTCAAATTCTGGACACTATTAACTGTGTTACCCTGGGCAAATCACTTAACCCCAATTGCCTTAAACATCTGGGGCAATTTGTAGTCATCCTGATCTATTTCTTCCCAGTGGACCCAGATGGCTCTGGAGGATAGAGTGAGACAGGTGACTTTGCAGAGCCCTCCCTCACTTAAATCCAATTCACTACAAGTCATGACATCGCCCTGGTGTCACAGTTCTCTTTGAGAATGAAGGACAAACAACAACAAAAGGCCATAACTTCATTCCTACTTTCATTTGCCTATACTTCCTGTTTCTTATAAATCTAATTCTCCTCATGTTTCTCTCTGTGTGGTCACTTACAAGGTGTCTATATTTTTATGGCTATGTTCTTTTTTGCTGTTTGCTTACTTTTCCTGGCCTATTTCTTGACTTTGTACTTGATATTAAAATTGACCTTTGCTCACCTCTCTTGTGTGTGTGTGTGTGTGTGTGTGTGTGTGTGTGTATGTAAGGGGTGGGGATGACTGGCTTGGCCTGAGCTTCTGTCTTTTATATCCGTCTGTTACTTTCATAGATTAGTGGAGCTCCGTAAGCTTTCAGTACTTCCATAATAGTGTGATCCAGGGAGAGATCTGGTCACTGCCCCCAAGTCTGTTCTCTGATCTTTGCCCATGTAAGGATCCTTCTTCTTCACAACCATAACCACTCCTCTCTCCACTCTAGAATTGCCATCCAGAACTGGGTAATGGGTGATGGAGCTGCCAGATGGCACCATTCTTGTTCTCAGTGGTAAAATGGGATCCCCTGGGATTTCTTTTTGACCAGGTGTTTAGTTCCCTTGCTGCTCTTGGGCCTTGGGCTGCTCCCCACAAGAGTTATCACAGCCCAGTGTTGCCAGCATCGGTGGTGCCAATTCTGCCACACTGTGCTCCTGGCCAACCCATACTCCAGTGTCCACAAACCCCTCTTTCTATCTTCATGAGCTTCTCAGAGCTAGAAAAATTACTTGCTAACTCTTAACTCACTTTCCTGCCCCAAATTTAACCTGATGTTTTATAAGGTTTTTTTGAGGGGTTGTGTTTGGAGAGCTAGGCAAAATGCTGTCTTTTTCTTTGTAATTCTCTCTATTCTATTTTATACATTTAAAATCAGGATTATGAGAAGAAAGGGATCCATATACTCCACCAGACTACTAAAGGGTACTTTGACATAAGAAAGGTTCAAACACCTAAACTAGATCATCTTTGAGAGCTCTTCCAACTCTCAATCCAAAGAGTCTCTGTTTTTTCTAGTTCTTGCCACTGATAACTGCAGTAAGTTGATGCTATTTGACAGATGCTTTTAAAAAGGTGATCCACATTCAAGGTGAGTGCAAAAGATAAAGTCATTCCTTGTCTATCTTCCACACCTTTTCCCTACCTTGAGAGCCAGGTATATATCCATTATCCTCTTTCCTTTTCACTTTTAGTGTATCTCCAGTCCAAGGTCAGACCATGCTTTCCTGGATGAGACAATCTCAGCCTGCTGAGTTGAATGCTAAGGGAGCAATGGCAAGATATGCAGGTATGAAGTTCTCAATTCCATTCACCTCAATTTGATTCAAGGAAATTCACCAAGTTATTTATGAACTGTCTTCATACCAGGCCCACACATAGATAAACAAAAGTGACATTTATATGAAGTGGATGCAATGAAATTTGGGGAGGGAGAAAGCATCCACAAGAATAGTCAGAATCCCTTAAATCACAATTTACTAAACACTGTGGACGACTGGCCGTTCCTTTTAGGAACCTTTACATCATTAAAAAAATTCTTAGTCTGGCATATTTTTATCTTTATCTCATACTATTCATCTTCATGGATCCTATGCAGCATTCAAACAAGGTTACTCACAAAACCATTGCTCACATATTCTTCTTTCTTTCCCACTTCCAGGCCTTTTCTTATTGTCTTCTATTCTTACTTTATTACCTCCATCTTCTTACTATTGTATGCTTAACCTTCCTTTAAGACTGAACTCCTGATAGGAAAAAAAGAGCTTAGACATAATTCTCAAAGAAATTATCTGGGAAAATTGATATCCTAAAAGCAAAAGTTAAAATAGAAATTAAAAGTATCCACCCATCACCTCCTGAAAGAGATCCCAAAAGGAAAACCTCAAAGAAAATTATAGCAAAATTCCAGAGCTCTCAGGTCAAGGAGAAAATATTGCAAACAGGCAGAAAGAAACAGTTCAAGTATGGTGGAGGCACAGAGGAGGATAACCCAAGATCTGGCAGCTTCTACATTAAAGGACTGGAGGGCATGGAATATGATATCTCAGAGGACAAAGGCACTGGGACTACAGCCAAGAATCACTTACCCAGCAAAACTGAATATAATCTTTCAGGGGAAAAATTGGAATTCAATGAAAGAGGACTTTCAGGCATTCATGATGAAAAGACCTGAGCTGAACAGAAAATTTGACTTTCAAATACAAGACCCTAGAGAAGCATAAAAAGATAGATGGGGAAAAGAAAGTATAAGGGATATTAAAAGGTTAAACTGTTTACATTCCTACATGAGAAGATGATACTTGTAACTTATACAAACTTTCCCATTATTAGGGAAGGTGGATGGAATATATTTAGACAAAGGGCACAGGTGTGAGTTGAATATGAAGGAATGATATCTTTAAAAGAATAAAATTAAGGGGTGAGACAGGAATGCACTGGGAGAAAGCGAAAGGGAGAGGTGGAAAGGGGTAAAGTATCTCCCGTAAAAGAAGCAAGAAAAAAGCTTGTGGAGTGGAAGGGATGGATGATGGGGAAGTTATGGGGGAGTTAGAGAGCCTTACTCTCATCAGGATTGGCTCAAAGAGGGAATGATATACACACTTAATTGGGTAGAGTACTCTATCTAACCCTTCAGGAAAGTAGAAAGGGAAGAGGATAAGGAGGAAGGGTGAAAGAAGGAAGGACAGATTGGAGGAGGGGGCAGTCAGAAGCAAATCACTTTTGAGGAGATAGAGGGTGAAAAAAGATAGAAAATAGAGCAAATATCTTGGGGAGGGAATAGGATGGAGGGAAACAGCAATAGTAACAGAAAAAAAATTGAAGCAGACAAGAGCAATGTAAGATAGTGGTGATGATAATGATAGTGATTGAATGATTGATGGATGAATTGATGATGATTGGATGAAGGTGAAGATTGATTGAAGAGGACTGATATTGATTGATTGATTCATTTATGATGATGATTATGATAAAATGTTTGGTACTTTGCTTGGCTATTGTGAAGAAAATTCTTTGACAGGTATAAGGTATTATATAAATGTTATCTATTACTGTTGTTGCAATAATGAACCTCATGGGTTTATTGTAAGGAAATCTCTCTTTAACGTACTATATAAATGTAGTTTACTATTAAAAAATGATGAGCAGGATGCTATCAGAAAAACTTAGAAAAATCTGCATGAGCTGATACAGTGGGAAATGTACTGTATACAAAATAACAGCAATATTATAAGATGATCTGCTGTGAATGACTTGGTTATTTTCAACAATGCAATGATCCCAGACAACTCTGAAGGACTTATGAAAAATAAAATTTATCTACAGAGAAAGAACTGATGGTATCTGAATATATATTGAAGCATTATTTTTGTTAGTTCCTTTATCTGAAGTTTTGTTTTTGTCTGTTGTTGTGGGGTTTTTTTAACATTATATGGAAATGTATTGCATTACTACTCCTGTATTGCTTGTATTGATTTGCTTGAATTCTTGGGGGGAAGGTTCTGGAGAAGGAAGGAGGAAGATAATTTGAAACATGAATTTTTTAAAAATTGATGTCAAAATTTGTTTTTTACATGTAATTTGAGAAAATAAAATTCTCAATAAGTTTTTCACATATAGTGGGTATTTAGTAAATGCTTCTTAATCAATAAATCCCATGAGTGCCATAGTATTTAACTCAATTTACTACTCCAGCTACTATATATATATATATTTGTCTATGTGCATGTTTTCATTTCTGATTTTATTGTCAATTATTTTCTTTATCCCCAGAACCTAGGACAGTGCCTATAACATAGGAAATCCCACAAATATTTGTTGGATTGAATTTAATTGAATAAGAAAAGACATGTAAGAATGAATATGAAATCTGATTAGAAGATCTCATAGGAAAGATAACAAAACTGATATGCAAAAACAAACCAAGCAGTCACTTTATATATACCTTTCCTTTCTGTTTTCCCCACATGACTTTTCAGTGCCACATGCACAGAATGAAATAGCCATTGAGCTTCAATTATTGCAATGAAACAATGATCCTCATTTTTTTAGTATTTTGATCATTGTACCAGCATAATTCATTTATTTTATAATTACATATATTTTATTTTATGCATTTAGAAACATCCTAAGGAGTCATTAGCCTGCCCAGGGGGCCCAAACTCAATGTTAAGAACCCCAGGTCTAGACCAATGTATACCCTAAGGAATTCTTGCTGTTTTAATTTGCTTGCATACCTTCAGTGATCAGCATTTTTCTAGGACTCACAATTTCCTGAGGTGGATTTTCTTCTAATCCTCCCACCTATGCCTTGAGCATTTTTAGAAATTTGCCAGCAATTAAATGCCTAGTCCAGGGTCACAGAGCTAAGAAATGCCAAAGGTGAACTTGAAACCAGGACTTCCTGAGGCCAGCCCTCTGCCCACTGCCCCAATTCTGCCTTCTTGTTTTTAAAAGAATCTTGTTTGTTTCATCAAACTGTTCTCCAAAAGATATGGGAGAAATAATAATTAATACCATCTAACTCATGGTAAGGAAAGTGATTTTTAGACATTAAAAATCTAGAGAAGTGGAAATTATTATTTATTTAGTCATAGATAGTGTCATGGGTGAGAGGTGGTGGTCCTTAGGTATTCCTCAATAAAGAATTACACTCTCGGGGGCAGCTAGGTGGCACAGTGGATAAAGCACCAGCCCTGGATTCAGGATGGACCTGTATTCAAATCCAACCTCAGACACTTGACACTTAACTAGCTGTGTGAACCTGGGCAAGTCACTTAACCCTCATTGCCCTGCAAACAAAAACAAAAACAAACAAACAAAAAGAAAGAATTACACTCTCCCACGCAGTCCAGTTAGAATTAAAAAGAGTTTTTATTTATTTGGCACTAAGAAATGTTACCTAATGGGAAGTCAAAGACTTCACCCCTCAGGAAGGAGGACTTAGAAACATTGTCATCTTCCTTGAACAGAGGGCAGGCAAAAGCTTTTATTGAGAATAGATGGGGTGTCCACTTGAAAACTGGAAAGTTCCTTTTGGGGGTGAGGGGGACTGGGGTGGGGAAACCTTGGATGTTTGTCATATTCCTAAGAGTCAAGGGGGATTTTTAAAAAATGATAGTCCTGACCTTTGCGGTTATCTTTGTCTCCTAGCTCAGGTCAGGTAGTAGCCATACCTAATTGACTTTCCTGTTATAGAATTTTATCTTCCTTTTCTTCTTAGGTACATCTGTCCAATCTAAACTTTAATTGTCCCTTGATTCATTGTTATGATATGTCTGTCCTGTTATCTGGTAATTTTTTGTTTTGCTTCTCACAGGAGAAACTACTTCTCTTTTATTCCAAGCCCATGTCAGTAGTAACATGTCCACAGAGAGCTCTTTCTAAATTAAGGAAGTATATTAGAGTGTAAGCTCCTTGGGACCTCTGTCTCAATTGTATTTTTGTTGCTCAAGCCCCTGGTGCCAGAGTCAAAGCATCAATCAATCATGAACACTTATCAGGTGCTGGGGATTGTTGTTGTTTGTCCTTTCTCAAAGAGGCCCATGACATGGGGGTGATGTTTAGACTTGCAGTGAATTGGATTTAAGTAAAGGAGGGCTGTGCAAAGTCACCAACTTCACTCTCTCCTCCAAAGCCATCTGGGTCAAGTGGCAAGATCAGGAAGACTAGAGATGACCCCAGATATTTGAGGCAATTGGGGTTAAGTGACTTGCTCAGGGTCACAGGGTCAAGTGGCTGAGGCTGGATTTGAACTGAGATTCTCCTGACTCAAGGGCCAGTACTCTATCCACTACACCACCTAACTGCCTCAGGTACTGGGAATACAGATACAAAGAATGAAATCATTCTTACCCTCAAGCAGGCTTTGAAAGGTTGGTTTATTGATTGATTATGGGGAAGTGACTACATGTAGTTAGTGACATACAACAGTTAGAGCCAGTATACATATATTATTGCCTACACACACTGGCAGAAAAAGTTGAGATGAGAAAGAACTCTTAAGTGTATGTCTCAATATTTCTAACTTTCACTGCCTATTGTTACCTGATTACTGCAATGGTTTTTTGGTGACAGGGCTTCTCCACAACATTTATAAGTAGAAGCATATTGAGTTGAAAGTTTTTCTTAAACAGGGATTCAATGGGTATGAAGCAAATCTCAAAAGCTAAATGTTCCAACATCAACATTTTATCAAAATGAGCCAACACTCTTCCCCCAACATTCTTTAGTTTTAATGTGTTTCTTTTAGCATTACACACTTAAAAAAATAAAATATCTGACATATATTCATATATGCATATACATAAACACACTTACATATAATTATATGAATATACTGTTTATATATCTATTATACACATATATGAATATATATGTATCTGGGTATGTATGTGTGTCTATATGTGTGTGTATTCACATACAAATTGGTATTTAGAGACCATGTATTAGAATAATGGATAGAAAATTGGCCTAAGTCAGGAAGAACTGGGTTCACGATCTTCCTCTGACACATATTGGCTGTGTGACTGCAAGCAGGTCACTTAAGCTTTGAGATCTCTAGGGAACTCTTTTTTTTTTTTTTTTTAGTGAGGCAATTGGGGTTGTGACTTGCCCAAGGTCACAGAGCTAGTAAGTGTTAAGTGTCTGAGGCCGGATTTGAACTCAGGTACTCCTGACTCCAGGGCCGGTGCTCTATCCACTGTGCCACCTAGCCACCCCTCTAGGGAATTCTTTAAATTGCAGAGTTGGGGCCAATTTTGGAATCCTTGTTTTCTTTCAAAATTCAGACTGCCAAGCCATGATACTCTTTAACTATGAGAGAAAATTCTACAGTCTGTGTTTTCGGCACAAGCCTATCAGAAACACTTTTAAAAATAAATATACTTAAACTAATTCTAAGCATTCTGTCTTAGAGAAAGAATGCAAAGTGATAGAAATTCATTCTACTTTTTAAAATCTCTTTTCACAAGTCATTTTGGAGTTATGATATATACAATTCTTAAAGAATAGACAAATTTCTATAGTCGAGTGAGCTAAATTAGGTGACAGTTTCAGATCAATATTAACTTAAATGTTCATACATCATAGATAATGATTGTCCTAAAACTGTTCAATTGCTCCTTGCTAAGAACTGTTCTTTCCATGTGGTCAAAGGTTTGTGAGGAGCTGTATGTAAAACATTGCAAATGATGTATTTTGTGGGAGAAGTGGAGGATTTCATCAAAGAAAACATGATGAGAAAAAGATGTCAGCCACAGTGACAAAACCCAACATCCTTTGTTTCCCACTAGTATCCTTGCATGTCAAGAGAAATCAAAGAGAGCCCCTGTTGTATTGGAGGGGCCTGTTAGAGTGAGGATGTAGATAAGTGTTGCACAGGATAGGCAGGCTTAGACACGTTACAATCTACACCACTAGAAGTAGATCCCTCAATGAGGAGGCCACAGATACACTGCTGTTGTGCAGTCATTTCAGTCATGTCTTATTCATGACTCTTCATGACCCCATTTGGGGTTTTCTTGGCAGAAATACTGAAGTGATTTACCATTTACTCCTCTTACTCATTTTACAGTTGAGAAAACTGAGGCAAATAGGGTAAGTGACTTTTCTAGGGTCACATAGTTAGCAAGTGTCTGAGGACAGATTTGAACTCATGAAAATGAGTCTTCCTGACTTCTAGCTGCCTTGCAGATCCACTAGGGCAGGCCAGTGATACAATACTGTAGTTCTTACTATCAGCAAGTCAAAATTTCCAAGAGAAATGAATTTTTTTATCTTGATGTATGACTCTGTGAGAATTGAGAGGAGGGGATAAGCTTGAGCAAAGCAAGCTGCTCAGATTACTAAATATATTGTTTCTCACTCCTCTGTATTGAGTCTTAATGCCTTTTTACACCTCCCCCTCCAATCAATGAATGAACATTTATTCTAGGAATTATGTCTACATGTCTGGGACACATGCTAAAAAAAGAGCCAGTGCCCAAAGTCAATGAGCTTATGCTCTGTTGTGACACTGAAGTGGGTTTAGGAACTCCCTCCAGTTAGGTAAATGCTGGCCCTCTTTTGAGGCCATGATGTTCAGACCAGTGGAAGGAAAGAAGCCACCCCTGGATGTCCCAGGATCTATAGCATATTTTCCCTTTTCCTATCATGCGCTATCTACCTCCTTGGTTGATAGCTCACAGCCACCCTAAGTGAAAGAGGACAGTCAGTCCTTTCATGGGGACACTTAATGGCTCTGACCACCCAATCAAGGCTCAGTAAATGCTTATGAAATTGACTTGAAGAATGACTTCACAGGTGTTAGACAAAAAAAGTTACATACGTGTGGCAGGCTGCATAAGGCTGTCTAGCTCCTACTTGACAGCCAATCAGCACACCAATTAGAAGCCAGCTTTTTAGTGGCTTACAGAAGTGTGTTTCCTTAAAAGTTATTGACAAGGATAACTCGGCTATGGATAAAGGATTGATTGTTAGGGCAAGTTTCATTGATTTTCAGAGTCTGGCTGTTATTTTAGGCAAATTGATTGTGTCTGGTTTAGATACCCATGTAAGATTTTGGCTTCCAGTTTCATTTAAATAATTGATCATGATTTGTATTTCTTAATAGTGCTCAATCCTCCACTGACCTGTGGGGCCCCGCAAAGATCTGTGTTTATGTCTAGCGTTAACTTTTTTGTGTTTTTGTTATCCAGTAGTTTTTGTTCATTTTTTTTATTGTTTGTTTTTGGTTTTGTTTTGCAGGGCAATGAGGGTTAAGTGACTTGCCCAGGGTCACATAGCTAGTAAGTGTCAAGTATCTGAGGCCAAATTTGAACTCAGGTCTTCCCAAATCCAGGGCTGGTGTTTTATCCACTGTGCCACCTAGCTGCCCCCTCTTTGTTTTTTTCTAAATGACTTCCCACAAAGCCTGGAGCTAGTTTCACCTTTCCTGTAACCTTCATTCAGAAATCCAAAATAATGGGTCAGTTTTGTAAATACAATTTGAATGGAAATTGGAATAAAACCTATATGGTCACTAACAGTGATTGGGATGTGTGTGTATACACACACACACGTACACATATATATATACATGTATATGTGTAGATATATGTATATACACACATGTGTACATGTATACGCGTATGTATATATGTGTGTATATGTACATATATATGTACTATCCTTTTCTTTCTTGTTGCATTTTGATTAACTGGAGAAACATTTTATTAAGTATTCACTATGTTCTTGACACCAGTCACATGGAGATACTAAGACAAAAACAGTTACTTCCTTTTAGAAGTTTACACTCTACTGAAGAGAAACTACATACATAAAGAAGAAATTGTAAACTAAAAGCAAAGTAAAAACAAATTAATTTCTGTTTTGTCTTTTTAGTTTAGTTGTTTTGTTTTTGGTGGGGAGGAAGACTGATCAATCAATCAATCAACATTTATTAAGCACCTGTTATGTTTGAAACACTGCTTTACAATGGGATTAGAAATGGAAGGATCAGAGGGCAGCTAGGTTGTTCAGTGGGTAAAGCACCGCCCTGGATTCAGGAGGACCTGAGTTCAAATCCGGCCTCAAAGTCTTGATACTTACAAGCTGTGTTACCCTTAACCCTCATTGCCCCCCTCAAAAATGGGAGGATCAGTAAAGGCCTCTTAGAGGAAGCTATCCTTGCACTGAACCTTGAAGTGATCAAAGGATTACAAGACATAAAGTAAGGGAGAAAAGCATTCTAAGTATGGGGCATGGTCCATAAAAAGGTATGAATATAGGAAATAAAATGTCATGTGCAGGAGATGGAATATATGGTGTGGAGAACAACAAGTAGGCCATTTTGACTGGAATTTAGTGAATATGAAGAGGAAGCAGTGGGACTTAAGTCTGGAAAGACAATTTGAAACCAAATCAAATTGAAATGTAAAGAAACTTATCTCTACTACGAATACAAAAACTAAAATGTACGGGTATGCATAAATTCTGAAGGGATAGTTACATGATTCCCTCCCATTGTTGGTTTCATTTTATTGGATTATTTCATTAATTTTTAAATGGGGAATGAGAAATATCAAAATAATTTTAATTGGGCATGTAATGGATACATATTTTTTTAAAAAGATATAAAACCATAAATGTAAAGGTATTCCCCTTGGGAGTAAGAGATGGAATATCACAGATGATTTTTCATCACAGCGGTGCAGTAACTATTCTGATACCAGGAGGGCAGAGAAAAGGTATTTCTAGAGGTAGATATTGAAACCCATCATTTGAATGATTAACTCACATTATTTATCCACCACATCTACTTAACTGATTATGACTGAATTTTATGGCAGGGGCCATCTAATTCAATTCTCTTATTGACACATGAGTAAACTAAGGCCTGGAGAGGGGAAATGATTTGCCCAAGGTAACAAATACAGTGAATGGGAATGACAAGATTAGAATCTCAGTCCCCTGACTCTAAACCCAAGATCTTTTCCACTACTCTTAGAATTTCAAAATCTAAAGAAATCTGAGTTTCCTATCTAGATCCAGGTGCTTCTAATTAAAAATTCTTTCCATAAGTGATATCCATTCTTTGCTTGAAGGTCTATATTAAAAAGGAACTCACTTCTCTTTCAGGCAGTCCACTCCACTTTTAGTCTACTAGGATTATTAGAAGGCCTTTTTTGCTTAGAACAGATGAAATCTGCCTTCAAAGTTTCTACCCCTTGTTTTCTGTTCTTTTCTCTAGGGACAAGTGGAACAAGTTTATTCCCCTTTTCACAACTAACCTTTGAAATACCTTAAGACAATGAAGTGTGACCTATCCTCCAAAGTCTTCTTTTCCAGGATTCTATTTCCTTTTATTAATTTTATAATATCTTGGTCACTGACTTCTTGACTATTCCTTCCTAACTATAACCCGGGGGAAAAGGGCATATGGGATTGACAAATCAGTATATTATACATGGACATGGGAAGTAGACCAAAGGGAGAAAGAGGACATAGATGCTCAAGAAGGGTGTAGATCCCTGATTTTCATAGAGTGGGATATCACCATGGTGCCCCTAAGGAGGTTGGGAACAGCAGTCCCAAGTATGTCAGGAGTGAGAGTAACAGGCTACCATCCTTCCCTTGATGACAGGCAGACTTTCCTAAGAATCTGGGGGATTAGGAAGGGAAGGCCTGATGGCAAGACAACCCATGCTCTTTGTGTCTTGTGGAAAGTATTGCCCCCAGTTTATGGAAAAATAGGCATGAAATAGGCCGATTACTGATACTGAGAGCTCTAGAAAGTGTGTTGTCATGAAAAATGAACTACATTTGGAGCCCAAAGACATAGATGTAAGTCCAAGATCTGCTTTATGACCTCTGTGATCTTGGACAATCCAGAAGGAAATTGACTTGGGTGACAGCTTGGCTCCCTTGAAGGGGTAAATATGGTCCCTCCATAAGGCAATTAAGGGATCACTATCTGCCTATGAACTTAGAATATCAAGCCCAATCTGCAAATAGCCTCAATTCTCCTCAGTGTCCCAGTTTCTTTGTAGGACTAAGAAAAATAATGGAGAATCTCCCTTTTGATAAAACAATTTACTCCCCTAGATTTTGTATTAAATTCAATCACTAGACATTACCACTCTGAAAATAGTAATGGCTTCTATTTGACATGTCACTGTCCTATCAGTTTCTGTGAAGCTCAATGCCATTTTTAACTGGATAGATGTCCACTGTTTCTGTTTTCCTAAAAGTAATTATCTGCTGCAAGCCAGTTCTTATTTCTCTAAAGTAATTTTATTTATAGTTTTGGGTTCTAATTTGTATCCCTCCCTCCCTTCCTTTCCCCCTCCTTGAGGCAGCAAGCAATCAGACATGGGTTATACATGTATGATCATGTAAAACATTACCATATTAGTCATTTTGTACAAAAATAAATTGAATAAAAAATGAAAGTGAAAAATAGCATGCTTCAGTCTATATTCCATCAGTATCAGTTTTTTCTTTGGAGGTGCATAGTATGCTTCACCTATAGTCCTTTGGGATTGTCTTGGATCATTGTATTGTTGAGAATAGGTGTCATTCACAATTCTTCATCAAACAATATCAAAATTTCTGTGCACAACATTCTCCTGGGTCTGCTCACTTCACTACACTTCAGTTCATACAAGTCCTTCCAGGCCTTTCTGAAATCATGCCGTTTGTCATTTCTCATAGCACAATAATATTCCATCACCATCATATACCACAGCTTGTTTAGTCATTCCCCAATTGATGGGCATGCCTTTAAAACAGTATGGCAGGGGGCAACTAGGTGGCACAGTGGATAGAACACAGGCCTTTGAGTCAGGAGGACTTGAGTTTGAATCGGGCCTCAGACACTTGACATTTACTAGCTGTGTGACCCTGGGCAAGTCACTTAACCCCAATTGCCTCACCAAAAAAACCCAAAAAACCAAAAACAAAAAAAAACAGTATGTCAGAAACTAGATATAGACTAACATCTCACACTGTATACTAAAATAAGGTCAAAATGTGTACATGATTTATGTATAAAGGGTGATACCATAAGCAAATTAAGAGAGGATGGAGGGGGCAGCTAGGTGGCACAGTGGATAAAGCACTGGCCCTGGATTCAAGGACCTGAGTTCAAACCTGGCCTCAGACACTAGACATTTACTAGCTGTGTGACTCTGGGCAAGTCACTTAACCCTTATTGCCCTGCAAAAAAAAAATAATAATAATAATTTAAAAAAAAAAGAGAGGATGGAATAGTTTATCTGTCAGAGTTATGGGGAGGGGGAGAATTTAGGACCAAAGAAAATACAGATAGTAAAATAAAATGTAAAATAGATCATTTTGATTATATAAAATTAAAATGTTTTTGCCCAAACAAAACTAATGTAACCAAGATTTAAAAGGAAGCAGAAAACCTGGGAAAGAATTTTTGATAAAGGCCTCATTTCTCAGTTATATAGAGAACTAAGTCAAATTTATAAAAATACAAATCATTCCACAATTGATAAATGGATAAAGGATATGAACTGCCAGTTACTGCTTAAGATTGATTTGTATAAATACATGTGGAAGAATAAGATACATCATCTTTTCTAAGAACTATGTAAGTTAAACATTGGACCAAGAATGTGCAGCATTATGTTAATAAAATAAAAAGGTTATGACTACTAAAATATATCCATAATTACTAAAAAAGTCATATTTTAGTATATGTATTCAAACACACATATGTATATATGTATGTGTGTATACATATATGCACACACACACACACACACACACACGTATACAAGTCCTGGAGTGTAGCCTGTTAGGAAATTACATAGTAACTTCCTCCATATTCTCCTTAACGGGATGATGTGGAAGGATGTCTCCATGGTCCCCCCTGTATCCTCTCCATTCAGATGGAGGGAAGGGACTCAAGGGAAGGGGGTACTTAGCATGTGTATAATTCAAGGGTGATATGATCCTATAGGATGGTTAAATTCTAGAAGGCTTGATGAAGTCCAGGAATGCAGCCAAGTAGATAGTTATGAAGCCCATTATAGTTACATATGCTCTCCCCTATATGTCTCAAGGGATGGTTATTTGATTATTGAAATTCCTCTAATTTGAGGCCTCAGGGATCATCATTCCATCCAGCCTTCTGGAGAGAGGACAAGGTTATTTATCGAAAATTCTGAATTCCTGGTAAGTTTTTCAGTCCAATTTTTTAAAAAAGGGAAAGTTCCAATAAACCAGCCTCTTGAAGAAATGTAGATTAAGAATGTGTCCCCCGCAGGGGATAGAGCACCGGCCCTGGAGTCAAGAGTACCTGAGTTCAAATCTGGCCTCAGACATTTGGCACTTACTAGCTGTGTGACTCTGGGAAAGTCACTTAACCCCAATTGCGTCACAAAAACAAACAAAAACAAAACAAACAACAACAAAAAAAAAGAATGTGCCCCCCCAAAATACTAACAATGTACTTAGATGAGAAAAAAAATACCAAACTTAAAAATACATATGAAAATAAATATTAATTGGGTGAATTCTCCTTTTAAATAAAAATATCACTGGATTGATTAACAAACAAACGCTATCAACATTTTGCCTACAGAAGACATAATATAGATGGATCTAGGTGGATTATAATGAAGTTGGTTAAAAATAGCATGTACCTGACATTTTTTTTCTTTTTTAAACATGGTTATCAGTAAAGCTATGTAAAGTTAATTTGAAAGTAAAAAAAATGTTGAGACTGACAAAAGAACATTACAGAAAAATAAATGGCACTCCCCTACTCAATCAATGCTATGCCAACTAAAAATTATTTTTAGCTTATAAAATCCTTCACTACCTTGCCCCAACTTTTATTTCCACGCTAATTATACATAATTCCCCTTCTTATACCTCAAAATCAAGCTGAAAACCTTCTCTCTATTTGTTGAAAGTACATCTCCCACCTCCATGTCTTTGCACTGGCCATTTCCCATGCTGTCATGTTCTCCCTCTCTAGCTTCAGCTTAGAGCCCATCTCTTCCTTCAAGAAAATACATGAATCCTTTCCTACTCCTCCCAAATGCTAGTGCCCCCTCAAACTACTTTGAATGAACTAGTTTGTATATATTATCTTTATAGTTATTCTTTATAAGCTCATACACATGCTTGTCTTTCTCATTAAAGCATAAGGTTTGGGGGCAGCTAGGTGGCACAGTGTATAGAGCATCAGCCCTGGATTCAGGAGGACCTGAGTTCAAATCCAGCCTCAGATTTCCCTTCTTTGTATTTGTATCCCACAGTAATACTTAATAAATATCATGGATTAAATTGCTGGACCCAGGAAGTAGAATCAGAAATATTAGAAAATGTTGTAAAGAGGTTAATTTAGGTTTGGTAACAGTAAAGCACAGCAAAAACATACAAACAAAAAAACTTCTCGACACGTAGTATTAGCCAAAAGTTGAATATACTGCCTTGGGAAATAATGGGATCCCCTCAAAAGGAAATCTGTGATAAAGGCTTGGAGGGCTGACTGTCAAGTACAGATCTTTTTTTCAAAGTTGTATAGAGTTGTTTTGTTGTTGGGGTTTTTGGTGTGTTTGTTTGTTTTGCAGGGCAATGAGGGTTAAGTGACTTACCCAGGGTCACACAGGTAGTAGGTGTCAAGTGTTTGAGGTTGGATTTGAACTGAGGTCCTCCTGACTCCAGGGCTGGTGCTTTATTTATTGTGCCACCTAGCTGCCCCTGTATAGAGGTGTTTTTGAGATCCCCTCTATCTCTGAGATATAAAGGGGGAAAAATACACAAGCAATGTAGCTGTTCTATTTTTTAAAGCCTCAAGTTCAGTGTCAGCTAAAGCTACTATATAAGATGAATAATGGAATATAGAGGGGTTGACCTTGCTTAAAAGAATGATCACTTCATCAGACAATGAAAGAACTGAAGTGACAATGTAGCTAAATTGTGAGCAATGGAGTAGGGAAATTAGCAAGCTCAGAGCATATGGCTTCCATTTTCTCTCTGAAAGTAGGAGTTTAGCTAACCTTCTGAGAGCTAGGAGTCAGTTTGGGTATCAATAGCTTTGAGATATTATAGGTTTTAAAACAGCTGGCACAGTGTGCATGATTGGTTAAGTCTACAATGATTGCCTTGCAGCAGCAAGGACCCTGACAAGCTAATATAGAAGTCCCTCTAGGGTTACTTCCTCAACTCCCACTTCCTTTGAAAAACTTGGCTACTCTTGGCTGAGAAGATAGTACTCCAAAAGTACAACCCTGTTGGGTTGGGTTTCCTATTATTCTTATTCATGAGAACCCCACTGGTGTGCTTTCCTTTGATTTCATCCAGTTGACTCAGTTTTTTTCAAAAGTGCTTACTAAAATGTTGAGAGAAATTATTACTGTTCTTATATTGATAACCAATTATTAAACTAAGATTAAGGTTTTCCCTTCCTATTTCCCCATTCAGAAAACAACCCCAATAAACTTCCGAAGGGCATTGTTGATATATGAGATCACCAAAATCCTTGGGGTACATGCTTTTCAATATTAGGTGTGACCCCACTCTACTAGAAGACCTTAGAATCCAGACTAGGTGAGATCTTGCCCCTATCCTTGTGATCTTCCATTAGAATTTAGAGTGACCTAGCTTATGAAAGGGAAAACCAGCCAGAGTAGTCTGGGTAGAGATGGATTATTTTGTCCAGATTGCTGGAGGTGGCTGAGTCTCATGATTGTGTCACATCCTCAGCAAGAGGAGCTGAAAAGTTTTTGCCCACCTCCTCATTGATTATTAACCCTTTCTTTCTTTCTTTTGGGGGTTGGGGCAATGAGGGTTAAGTGACTTGCTCAGGGTCACAGAGCTAGTTAAGTGTCAAGTGTCTGAGGCCGAATTTGAACTCAGGTCCTCTTGAACTCAGGGTTGGTGCTTTATCCACTGAGCCACGTAGCTGCCTGCTTATTAACCCTTTCAGAGTTGATTTCCACCCTCAGGTATACCCCCTTTTCCAAAAGCTTTTTAAGCATTGAACTTTCTCCAAGGGGCACCTTTGGTTTACAAGAGAAAGCTAATGACCATCATTTTATTAATTATTTGCTAGTCATAATTAATAAATTGATTATTAATGGCCCAGAAATTATTTCTTAGACCTTTCATATGTCATAGTGATTTGTTAAGAACAATTGGAATTGAATCTGTCCCCCAAATCCTGAGTCCCAATCCCCTGTATATACATGCAGATTTGGGGGAGATTAAATTTAAAATTCAAGAATGTGAATGAAAAGATTTGCATGGTGGTGGTGATAAGGATGATGACAATAGCCATTTAAATAGTGCTTTAGGCTTTCTAAAGTGCTTTATGGATAATATCTCATTTTATCCTCACAAGAATGTTGGGAGTTAGATTCTGTTATGATCCAAATTTTATAGGTGAGGAAAGAGGCAATGATTTGCCCAGGGTCACACAGCTAGTATGTATATGAAGCCAGATTTCAACACAGGTCTTCCTGACTCCAGGTCTAGGGTTTATCCACTCTAACACATAGCTGGCTATATTATTTCCTGACAATATAGCAGGGGTCACAGAAGGAACAGTAGAAGCTTAAGGCAGAGAGAGATAAGGAAGAGAGTGAGTTGAACTAGAAATCATTAAGAGTATAGGAAGAAGTATGGGGGGGGAAGAACTACTCATCTCCTTACTCTGTCCCTATCCTCCTTTCTCTCTTCAACTCACTTTCCCTTGCTTCTCAATAAGTCAAGTACAAACTTTCTCTTCCCTCTCCAACCCTTGTCTTCACATTTAGGGGTTTAAATATACATACAAACTCCCCTTAAGTCCACCACCTCCCCCATTCTTCCATTTCCCCAGGTCCTCTGACCTAGAGCTACCCATGAGGTGGGCACATCTAATATTTTACCTTAATCACAAACTATTTCACTTTCCTGGTTGTGGTTTTTGAAATGCTTCTCTTTTATCACAATCTCCTTGTATGTCTATCTTTGTCTTTTCCTAAGATTATTCTTCATCCCCACTGTGACCTCCAGTCTCTCCAACTCAGCCTGGACTCTAAGTCCCATACTTCTGTTATGGCCTCTGTTCTTTGACCCTGTGGTTACCCAGGGCAACAATAGCCTGTCTTTGAGCCTTGAATCCCTTATGTGCTTTGTACTACCACTATTCAAGCCCACCTCATTTTTAACTATCAGTCATGCTCCTTCTTTTCCACTCCTGTTTCTGAACATCTCTGGAGGAAGCCTATATAATTCGGCTAACCAATTCTCTCCTCGTAACATAGGGATCAAAGATTTTCTTCTCTCTTCAACTTAAAGTCCGGAATCCAAAGAAAATTAAGTCTCCCATTTTGAGCTTCCTTATTTTCCCTAGTCAACAAACCAAAATCCTTATATTATATAGCTTTATTCTTGTCTTTATTTGCTCAAGTCATGGGCAGAAAGTTAAGCCTTCTCCTTGCCAAGGTTAATCCCTCCTCTTGGGCTATGAAACATAACTCTTTTCTCTAGCAACTCCCTAGGCAAGTTGTCGCCCTTTTTGCCTCACTTGCTCATTGGTCAAATGAGTTAAAAACGGAAATGGCCAGCCACTCCAATATCCTTACCAAGAAAACCCCAAATGGGGTCACTGAGAGTCAGACACGACTGAAATGACTAAATAACAAGACCACACCAATTATAATGGCCTCTCAATTAATTCCAGTGCCTCTCCTTTCCAATCTATTCTTACAGCTGCCAAAACAAACAAGGTACAAGTAGGACTCTGTCACCTCTCTGCCCTCAAACCATTAGTCATTTCCTTTTGTCTCCATGACAAAACACAGGTTCCTTAGAATGACAAACATGATAGAACCAATCTATTTTTCTGGCCTTATATCATATCATTTCCCTTCAACCACTCCTCAGGATGGCCAAACTGGCCTGTGAATTTTGTACTGAATTCCTGGGACTGAATGAGATCATAAATGGAGGGAGCAGAGACAGGTATCCTCCAAATTCAGCACTCATTCCATTTCCCACCATTGGCCCCAGTTGGTTCCCATACTTAGAATCTTTTCCATCCATATCTGCAGCTTCCTGAATCCCTGATTTTTTAAGCTGTGTCCCCATCCAAGAGGCTCTGCCCAATCCACTCTCCCTTCCTCCTGCCTCCAGTCTGCTGTTCCTTTCCAAATGGCCATTCCTTTATTTCTCTGTGTCTATGTAATATGGATAAGCACAGAAAAGGTTTTGTTTCTGCTTTGCAACCACAGTGTAGCACGGCGCCATGCAGAGGTAGGGAAGAGATTCAGAGATGCTGGTGGAATTTGGGAGAATCCATCCTGATCTGAAAGGAGCAGCTCGAATAGCTTTCTTCCCTTTTACCCTCATACTATAACATCATACCCCTTGGAAAGTCAATGATTGCTATAATTCAGTCAGCTGTCATTCAGGCTCACTCTTTAGGATGGATTCATGCTTTCAAAAGCATCAATACAGACAAAAGATACAAAGTTTTGGCGAGGGCTTTGGGCTTCCAAAAGCAATTGTTGGTAGAAGGAAAATCACAATTAATTGAGATCCATTAGAAAAGGGCCTTCTGGGGGGCAGCTAGATGGTGCAGTGGTTAAAGCGCTGGCCCTGGATTCAGGAGTACCTGAGTTCAAATCCAGCCTCAGACACTTAACACTTACTAGCTGTGTGACCCTGGGCAAGTCGCTTAACCCCCATTGCCCCGCAAAAAAAAAAAAAAAAAAGAAAAGAAAAAGAAAAAAGAAAAAAAAAGAAAAGAAAAGGGCCTTCTGGAGCATATTTGTTTGCAGAGAACCTCTCAGTAGAATTGACAGTTAGCAGCAGCACCAAGCAGTATTTCCTGGGATGGGAAGAATGGGCAGTCATAAGTAACTTTAAACTTTGAAAAAGTCACTAGAGAATGCATTAGACTGAAAAATAGAAGGATCAAAGTTTGAATTCCTGTTCTTCTGCTTAGTGCTTGGGAAATCACTTCATCTCTCAGCCTCAGTTTCTAACAGTTCTAGGTCTTAAGAATACGTAGATTTTTTTAAAATGATGCAATTATCAGCGATTCAAACATATAATAAAGCCAGAATAAAGAAATGGAACTATTAATTTTTAGTCCTCCAATCCCAAAGGACTCAAGATGAAAATTGTTATCCCCCTCCCAAGAAAAAACTGAATGCAGACTGAGCATACACTCTCTCTGTCTCTCTGCCTCTGTCTCTGTCTCCCTCTGTCTCTCTGTCTCTCTCTCTGTCTCTCTTCCGCCCTTACTCTCTTTCTCTTTTTCTTTCTTTCCAAAACTTCTTGCACAAAATGACTAATATAAGAATGTTTTACATGAGTGTACATGTATATCCTCTATCAAATTGTTAGCATCTGGCAGGAGAGGAAGGAGGGAGGGAGGGATTGAATTTGGAACTCAAAACTTTTTAAAAAATCAAATGTTAAAAATTGTTTTTCTATGTAATTGGGGAAAATAAGATTAAGAAATTATTTAGGAGGCACATAGGTGGTACAGTGGATAAATCATGGGTCCTGGATTCAGGGGGACCTGAATTCAAATATGGTATCAGACACTTGACCCTTACTAGCTGTGTGACCCTGGGCAAGTCACTTAACCCTCATTGCCAGCAAAAAAAAAAAAAAAAAAAAAAACAGTCCTCACAAAAACCTTGTTAGAAATTACTATAAGAAATATCAAACCCACTTTATATAAAAGAAAACTCAGGTTCAGAGAGCCTAAGCATTTCATCCATGATGAGAAATGTTAGAAATGAGATGTGAGACCAAGAGGTTTCTCTTGTATTCCTTCTTTGCAAAATGACAGAATTGAGGTCAATGTTCTGGGGAGTCTCTTCCAACTCTCCTTCTTTGATGAATGTTTCTTCCCTCTCTCAGCCTCAGTTTACCCCTTCATAAAATGAAAGGGTTAGACTAATCAGTCTCTGCTACCTCTTCTATTGTCCCACCTATGACTCCATGATGTCATGATACCTCCTCTCAGCCAGACTAGTGCTCACTGCCCATCATTGCAGAATCACTATATCCAAAGGTAGAGGAGCCAGGTTTAAATTTTAGCTTGGCTACTTATAGCCTCTGTGATCCAGAGCAAAACACACCATTTTCTTCCTGAGCATAATTTTTGTTAGATTAAAAATGACACCTTGAAAAGAGCCCTACTTTGTCATGGCAACTGCATGATACAGGACAGAGTGCTTCAGCTGGCAACAGGAGACTTGGGTTCATATCAACTTCTAATGCCTATTACTTGTAAAGGTGAAAAAATATTAAATGTCCCTGTTTTTCAGTTTAAAATTGACCTAAATGAGGTTGGGCTAGTTGGGCTCTGGGATCCTTTTCAGCTTTTGTTCTTTTATCCTTCATAATACAGCTGTGGCATGTAAAATGTTTGAGAGACATCAATCTGAGTAATTAATCATTTGATCAATTATGCTAGTAATAGTTAATAAAAGGGTTAGTGGCATTCTCAAATGTCAAAGACCCTTCATGGACCCCACTAAATGCTCATATGTCCTTGGAAGATTGGGCATTCCTGAGGGTAGAAATCAACTCTGATTGGTTAAGATGTAATGAGACAATGAATGTTATAATGAGATATGGGCTTATTCTAATGAGAGTCTGGGGCTATGACTCTGATCATTTAGTTATGGTCAAAGAGACTCATCTATACCCTTACCACCCCATTTAGGGTAATCTTGAAAAAAGGGGTTCTACTTTTACCCAGAACTGTCTTAATAAAACACAATGTGACTTCCAGGGGCAGAGCCAAGATAGTGGAGGAAAGACATTAAACACACAAAGCTCCTGACACAATTAGCACCAAAACAGCAATAAAACAAGTCCTGGAGCAGCAAGACCCACCAAAAGATAGGCTGAGATTATTCTCCAGCCAAAGACAGATTAGAAGGGGCTGTGCTAGGATGTGAATAGAGTCCAACCCTGAGATCACACTGATACAGACCCCGGGGCACACTGTGCCAGAGGAACTTTCCCCTGAGCCTCCAAATCAGCTGCAGCTCCAAATCAGTGTCTTCTGGAACTAATCTTAAGGTCTGGTGAGAGGGCTTAACAGCTGGCCAGGGAGAAAATACAGGGGCATCTGCAGGACCTAAAGAGAAATTCAGCTATTGCACCCCAGCAGGGAAACACGAAGAAATATTGAGTGACAGGAGGCCCAGGCGGGGGAGGGACACAGGCTCATCAAAGCTAAGAACCACAACACACATAGTTCTGCTTGCTGGATAATTAGCAAGTTGGCCTGAAGTTGTCTTCAGACCAGAGAACAGGCCAAGCAAGAGAAAAAAACCTGCCCTCCCTCAAACCAAAACACCTGGGACCATCTGAAGCTTGTGACAGTGTAGCTTGAAAGTAGGGTCCCACTGTAAGAGGGAGTTAAAAGTCAAGTAAAAGACAGCAAGATGAGCAAGCAAAGAAAGTTAAGAACTATAGAAAATTTCTTTAATGTCAAGGAAGATCGAGGTGCACCCTCAGAAGAGGACAACAATCTCAGGGCCCCTACATCCAAAGCTTCCAAGAAAAACATGAATTGGTCTCAGACAATGGAAGTGCTCAAAAAGGACTTTGAAGAGAAAGTAGGAGAGATAAAAGGAAGATTTAGAAAGTTGGAGGAAAGAATGGAAAGAGAAATGAGAGCAATGCAGGAGAGTCATGAGAAAAAGTCAACAACTTAAAAACCCAAACGGAAAAGGAGATAAAAAAAGCTATCTGATGAAAATTATTGCCTAAGAACTAAGATTGAACAAATGGAAGCTAGTGACTTTATGAGAAACCAATACTCAGTAAAGCAAAACCAAATTAATTAAAAAAAATAGAGGGCAATATGAAATATCTCCTTGGAAAAATAGCTGACCTGGAAAATAGATCCAGGAGAGATAATTTGAAAATCATTGGTCTACCTGAAAATCATGACCAAAATAAGAGTTTAGACATCATCTTCCAAGAAATTATCAGTGAAAGTTGATGATTGAGTATAATGGCAAAATATATGGTACCTACTCTGCTGGGCTATTTTCTGTTCTTTTTTTTTTTTTTTTTTTGGTGAGGCAATTGGGGTTAAGTGACTTGCCTAGGATCACACAGCTAGTAAGTATTAAGTGTCTGAGGCCGGATTTGAACTCAGGTCCTCCTGACTCCAGAGCCAGTGCTCTATCCACTGCGCCACCTAGCTGCCCCATCTGCTGGGCTATTTTGAAGAAAAATCTTTGTCAAATTTAAGGTACTATATAAAAGTTATGATGAACAGGATGCTATCAGAAAAACCTGGAAAGACCTCCATGAACTGAAGCAGAGTGAAATGTACTGTATACAACATAACAGTAATAGTGTAAGATGATCTGCTGGGAAGTACATGGTTATTTTCAGCAAGGCAATGATCCAATATAACTCTGAAGAACTTATGAAAATTGCAATCCATCTACAGAGAAAGAACTGATGGTATCTGAAAACAGATTGAAACACATTTTTTTTTGACAATTCCTTAATCTGAAGCTTTGTTTTTATCTGTTTTCTCTCACAACCTAGGTAATGTGCAGATATTTTCCATGAATATTCATGTATAACCTACATTGAATTGCTTGAGTTCTTGGTGTGGGGTAGGAAGGGAGGGAGGGAGGAAGAGAAGTTGGAACACAATGTTTTAAAAAATTGATGTCAAAATTCATTTTTACATGTAATTTGGAAAATAAAATTTTAAACAGAGAAAACAAAACAACAAAATTCAACCAAAAACCAAACAAAACACACACACACACACACACACACACACACACACACGTACACACAGTGCACCGGAATCCATCAATTCACCTAAACTAAAATTTCTTTACTGTTTCTGTCAGATCTGAATTTTCTCCCTCATTATCAACCCTACACTTCAAAGGCTGCCTGAATAACCTACAGGAGCTGATTTCTGAATGAGGAAGTAGAAAAGGGGAAGCAATTTAGTCCCAATTCAATAATTGGTTATTAGTATAAGATAAAAATAATAATTTCTCTCAGTGCAGATGAGAATCCCTGATCTTCTTCTTAGGTTCTATGCTCCATGAGAGCAAGAACTGGACTGGCTGAACTTTGCATTTCCCTTAGCTCTTATTCAGGTACTTTTCTCCTGAAATGAGGAGGTCTTTGGGGATTTCCCCAGCCCCTCCACCGCCCAGTTGTTGTCTGTGAAGCCAAAAGTACATGTTTTGTTCTAAGGAATTCATAGAGGTTAGCTACAGGTCTTTTCTCTATGATCAAGACCTACATACTTGCTTCATAGCTAGAATATATTTTTTCTCTTCCAAAGAATAAATAAGGTGTCTTGGAAGCTTTATTATAATAGAGCACACACACACACACACACACACACACACACACACACTCATGCATACACACACACTCCTGCATACACACTGTAGGGGCCAATTTTTAATCGGGGAGTGTTAGCTAGGCAGCTTGCCACAATATGGGGGCAAGGAAGGAGACCAATAGCCTCCCTCAAAAAAAAGAACAGAATTTATTTAACAAGAATGAACTTAAAAAACAAAAACAGGATCAGTAGGATTAAGGGAAAGGAAATAAATGGGGAAAGGGAAATAATACAACCTGAATAACACCACCACCCAAGAATCAGCTGAGAACACACAGCAGAGTCCTGTTGTCTTCCAGCTTCAAGCTAGAAGGGCAAAAAAACCTCCCCTCTTCCCAGCAGACCCCAGGCTGACCACACATAGCCCCAAGTCAAATGGCTGGCACCGCTGACTGACAGTCACATGACTGCCCTCACTGGGCTTCCAGTCATTATAATTTTTCCAGGCCCATGTAGGCATCAGCAAGTGGTGATGATTTTAGGTGCCAGTGCCCTGTCAATGGCTACAACCAGTAGGTGGAGCACCATGCCATTTGCAGAAGTGCTGGCCTGAGCCCCAGGCCAGTGTGCAAGCCAGGGTTTTTAAAATTCTAGCCAAAAGATGGGGTCATTAAAAAGCTTAAATAACAATTAATTCTTTACATCACCCATACTTATATACACATACTCCTGCCACACACACACTTCCCCTAGTAGGTCAGATGGATTAATTTTCTTCAGGAAGCTCAAAGATCTTTAGACTCTTCTAATGAGAGATATTCACATTTAACTGTCTCCACCTTCTCCCCAGTTTAAATGTAGTCTGCAAGTGATTTGGGTTATTTCTTGCTATCTATAACTTGTATTTTCCCAATCACAGAAAAGCCATGGGGGGAAAAGTGATATTTTTTGTTCTATGGTGAATAAATGTCACAAAACTAGATTCTAGCTTTTGCAGTAAGAGTTGTGTGCTCTATTTATAATTCCTCCATTTACATATCACTGAAAGTGGATAATCAGCATAAATGCTGCTTTAAGAATTCAGTACTGATTCAAATAAATGCTCAACACCCCCATCCCCTCCCCCCCCATAAAAGAAATCTAACTAGTAAAGGAGCTGAGTTCAGCCTGCACATAGACAATAAAAAATGAAATTGAGAAGACTTATAAGGTCATAGATTGAGATGACTTTACAGGTTATCTCACCCAACCTCCTCATTTTTACAGATAAGGAAACTGAGGTCCATGAGTTGTGAGAGCAATACCTTAGGGGAAAAAAAAACCCTCTCTATTCTTTGTGTGTGTGTATGTGTGTGTGTGTGTGTGTGTGTGTATGTGTGTCCTCCATTCAACAAAGCAGATCACAACATGCCTAAAATTCACTTTGTAGGCAGTCTCTGAGAAATTCAGAGACCAAAAGTCACACAGCCTTCCCCAGCAGCAAGCTTGTTAATGAGACTTCTGTCTAATTGTATGTTTATCACTGACTCTATCCTTGAAGACTTTCTAGCATCTTTGGGTCGAGCTTATTCTTTGATGGCCATGGTCATGGGAATGGTAGAGTTCTTGGACATATTCTTTGTGTGTATGCTTCTGGGGAGTGGTGATATCATCCAGAGGATTCTTGCCATTGATGGATCGACTTAAGTTCCTGGTCTCAAATTCAGATAGAAATATTGGACTAAACCATACATGAGGATCCCTGCTGGCCAAATATTGACTTAGAATAGCACATGTTTGCATTATTAGTGTTTTATTTTATTTTACTTATTTTATTTTTTTGCAGGAAATGAAGGTTAAATGGTTTGCCCAGGGTCACACAGCTAGTAAGTTTCAAGTGTCTGTGGCTGGATTTGAACTCAGGTCCTTCTGAATCCAGAACCAGTGCTTTATCCACTGTGCCACCTAGCTGCCCCTCTACTGTATTTGTATGTATTTTGTTAAATATTTCTCAATTATTTTTTCATTTTTAAATACGAAGTATTTACTTAACAAAAAGGAATGATTATTTAATTAGAAACAAAAAGCAGGAATGATTATAACATTTAACTCAATAGAAAGCAAAAGCAGGAATAATCACCACCTTTGCTCAATATCAATTGCAATTTAAGCTAGTTTAGGACACAGTAACTGAAGCCACCAAGCTATTTGTTGGATACCTCTGGCTTCTCATGGCCATGCAGGCAACTCTATACTCAGTTTCTATAAGTCTGTATATCTTGATGATGGGGATGATGGTAATGATGTTCGGGGATGGTGGTGGTGATAATGATAGCAATAATTGTAAGTAATATAAAAGTGGTTGTTGTTGTTGTTTCACTAGTTCAAATTCCTCTATAGGACCCTGGATAGAGGGAATTCTAAACATTACCTGCTTCCCAAATTTTCCCTGGTGAACTTTGGAATAGAGGCACAATGGTTGGTCTTTGCAAAGCTTGTCCATCTTGTCTCCCTCCTCATCATGACCTCTTAGGACCCTCTTCCCCCAAATTATTCTAAAGTTCAGTTCAAGCTTTCTTGAAGAAAGTTTCTACTTTCTTCTGGAGACCTCTCTTGGTCAATCTTTCCACTTGCTAGTGCTTCCCTACCTCCATCAATTATCTTCTATTTATTTTCTTTATTCAAAATATTTATACATGTCATCTCTAATGGTTGAATATAAGATTCTTAAGGGCAAAGATTCTCTTCCTTCCTTCCTCCCTTCTTTCTCTGCTATGCCTGGTGCATAGTAGGTTTTAATAAATGTTTGTTGATTGATTGTTAGTGGAGTGTCTGCAGTTGGTAGGGCTCATATGTAATTAGTCTCTGTGTAATAAGATAGAGCAGCTTCCGGAAGCAGGAGAGTTCAAGTTTTCTTGAGGACCTTGGTGTCACAGACCTGAGACCAAATACCAGCTCTGCCACTTACTATCTGTGTGACTTTGGGTAAGTTATTAAAACTCTCTGGGCCTCAGTTTCTTTATTTGTAAAACATTTTCCCTATTTGTTGAACTGGGTGACCCCTGAAAATCTTTTCTGGAACTATATCTCTGATATTCCTTTCTTTCTGTCTCTGGAAGAAGCACAACTGATGTTTCTTTGGAGTTTCTAAGGATATTTTATTTTTTAAAAACTATAGGGAAAGGGGGCAGCTAGGTGGCACAGTGGATAAAGCACCTGCTCTGGATTCAGGAGTACCTGAGTTCAAATCCGGCCTCAGACACTTGACACTTACTAGCTGTGTGACCCTGGGCAAGTCACTTAACCCCCATTGCCCTGCAAAAAACAAAACAAAACAAAACAAAAAAAACTATAGGGAAATGGAACTTTAAAGTAAACCCAAAAGGCAAGCTATGTAGTTAGATAAAGCCTTGAAGTGCTCATTGAAATGTCCAATAAAGCCTTTTGTGGACTCTTCTCAGGCTCAGCTCAACCCAAGGTTTCTATAATTTTCTTTTCAAGGAGGGATTCCTTCTTTCCCTGGATTTCTTAGCAGAAGAAAAGCTCCTCCTTCATTCCTCTTTATCTCTGGGGCAATAATAGGTTTTGAAAGTCTATTACATCTATTTAAATCTTAGAAGGACCTTAGGCTCCCCTGCCATGAGAAGGGGAATCAAAGTTATTCCCTAATAAAGAATCACAAGTTTCATCCTTAGAGAAATGATTATAGATCTATAACTGGAAAGGACCTTGAGGCCATCTCATCCAAAGGCTTCATTTTAGAGATGGGAAACCAGAGCTAATAAGTGCCAGAGGGAAACTTGTACCCCAGTCCTGGCCTTGCAAATCCAGGGCTCTTCCCACTATTCCATGTCTCAGAGTTTCATCATGCCTGTCTACCGAATGGAATTCTATGTGGTTAATGTCATCTCCTAACTTCAGGAGAGTTGTTCCTTGTGATGGAATTCTCAGCCTAGGGAAGGGCTCCACTGGTACATGATGAACAAACATCCCAAGCCATTTGGACAGTCAACAAGTATTTATTATGCACTTACTGTATGCCAGCTAGGAGATTCAGCAGATAAAGCACCAGACCTAGAATCAAGAAGACTCAGCTTTCTAAATTCAAATCTCACCTCAGAAACTTTATGGTTGTGTGACCCTAGGCAAATCACTTCATCCTGTTTGCCTCAGTTTCCTAATTTGTAAAAAGAGCTAGAGAAGGAATAGCAAACTTCTCTAGTATCTCTGCCAAGAAAACCCCAAATGGGGTCACAAAGAATCAGACAAGACTGAAACAACCAAACCACTACCACTACCACCATGAAAACAACATGTGCAGAGCCCTCTGCTAGAGAGTTTAGTTCATTCATTGAAAATCAGGCCCCCAAAAGCAGGAAGACTGGTACAAGTTCTGCCTCTATGAAATAAGGGCTGTATCAGGTCACTTATCATCTCAATGTTCCCATAGAATTCTCTAAGTTGATACAAGGTGTAGAGCAGGCTAATAAACTATTGTTAGGGGAAGGGAAGGGAAGGGGAGGGGAGGGCAGGGGAGGGGAGGAAGGAAGGAAGGAAGGAAGGAAGGAAGGAAGGAAGGAAGGAAGGAAGGAAGGAAGGAAGGAAGGAAGGAAGGAAGGAAGGAAGTTCCTAGTTAACTGTTCTGTTAAGTGGCTAAAATTCTAGCTAGACTGTCTAAAATCTAATGAGTGGTCTCCAACAAATTATAAGCTTTAGCAAGAGTTAGACTTTTAAGCATTTATTAAGGAGAATAAGAATTTGGTAAAGAGAAAGAGAAAGGCCTACATTCATCTATCTATTAAAGGGAGAGTGCATTTCTAGTTCCCCTCTCTGCCAGAGTCCCCAGGAAAGAGGCCCAGTCAGAGCGCCAAGCTCCCCCCTTCTTCCTCCCACAAGCAGAGTCACTTCCTGACGCCAAAGCAAAGACTCCTGGTCTTGCCCTCAAAGACCTTCACTTCATGGCAGAGCTTTTCTACAGTAAGTCTCCAGCAGGTGGCGTCATTCCAATCGTTAGAGTTCCTAGTTAACATCAGTCCCAGTTCCCTGCATTCTCTAACACTGACAGTCCTTTTTTCTGGTTAGAGTTTCTATTCTTCAAGAACCTGCATATTTTGTATGCCTTGCCCCAAATGTTGGAGAAGGATGGCAAGCACCAAGCACCTCCAAAGCCCTGCTGGATCCCATTGCTCTCCATCCAGGGAAGGTGTTTGGCTAGCTTCTGAATTCCCGTTTTTTCCAGTTGCTTACAAGTATGGAGACAGTGTTTTCCCTTCTGTTTGTGGATTGTACAACAGGTGACAGTTTCCAAAGACTGTCTGGTGACAGGAGAAGTAACAGCCCCTTCACGTCTCACTGCCCTTTGCTAACAGTGCCATTGAAGTGGGATTATTCATGGGAGGGAGATGCTTTTCTCCAAAATAGCTACTACAGAACATTCCTACATCCCATTTGCTCATGTGGAGCTGCTTTTATCCTACAAGCACAGAAGAGGAGACACACAAAATCTTCTCTCAGGGAGTCAGGACAGTTTGAACAAAGATGAACCCAATGGCCACTCATGGCCCCAGCATGAGACTTGATAATGAATCTAGCCATGCATTCATACAAAAACCCTCCAGCCAGCACTAGAAATCTTTCTGGGGCTAAAGGAATGTCTAAATGGCTGGGGGCAAGGGAAAAACCAGGAAAGGTCAGGCCAGGCTCTCTCAGCAGGGGAGCCTCTGGGAGTCCCCAAACCCCTATTATTAATAATTTTCTAACTATAGCAAAGTACTGGAAATGAAATCCATTTTAGAATCTTAGTGGCATAAGAAATGATGAGTATAATGGATTCAGAGAAATGTGAGAAGACTCATAGGACCTGATGCAGAGTGAAATAATCAGGACCAGAACAATATACATGATGACAATAACAATAATATGAAGATATACAACTTTGAAAGATTTGAGAATTCTGATCAAAGCAGCCAGCAATGGTGACTACAAAGAGTCACCTCTTGCTAAAAGGTTAAAATAGACCAAATAGAATGAAATTGGTATTCTCTGACACAGGAATTTTCTAATTCATTAAGAAGGATAATGTGTCTTCATTGGAAAGCATGATTTCTACTGGAATAGTTGGGGGTGGAAGGTTAGTGGTGTGATATGTAAAAAGTCCAAGACAATTTCTGGGTAATTAAGGATTTTGTTTCACATGCTAGCATATAATTAATAAAAGGGGTCAGTGACAATCTTGAATGCCAAAGATCCCTTAGTGAGCCCACTTAGTGCTTTATATGCCCTTGGAAGAATGGGTATTCCTCAGAGTGTCAATTGACTCTGATTGGTTAACAAGTAAGGAAAGAGAATGAATATTATAATGAGCAGTGGACCTATTCTAAGGGGGGGTGGGGTGAATGGAGGATGTGACTTTGATTCTATCATTTACTTACAAATCACCCCCAGCCTTAGACAAAGGATCAATACCCTCAATGTTACCTGAGTAGAGCACAATGGGCTGAAATTCACGTCAGATTAAATTCTTTGTAAGGTTTCCAGATGGGTGATGCAATAACTCCATCTGGCAATAACTCCACCTAGATAAAGAGTTTAGGTGGGGTAAATTTTGGGGAAAGGTCAGGAATCTCCCTAGTAATTTATTTTATAATTTCTCTCATTGGGTAAGGATTGATATCCAAAAATAATCTTTTTTTAATGCACAGAAGAAAAACAAATAAGTTTAGAGACACAATTTTATCATTCTTATTAAATTTATTTTATAAATATATCTAAGTATAAATATATACATATGGATATAATATGTGTTTATGTATAAGCCTAACCTTATATACGTGTAAATATGTGACTACAATGAAGTATCATGGCGTAGTGGACAGGAATTGTCCTGAACACCAGCAACTACTGGGTTGATATCTCACATCTGACACAGATTGAATATGAGACCCATAAAAGGTCACTTCAACTCTGGCAGCTCTCTTAGATTAGAAATTGCAGAGCTGGAGTCCACCTGTGTGAGGGCCAAAATTGGATATACTGAGAGCTATTTGGGTGACTTGCCTTAATATTGGGGTCCTGGAAATATGAGTGACCTTATTTTAGGTTTAATCTCCCCTCTGAATTACTCTTTTTAGATACTTCTCCCAGGCCAATAAAAAAGGAGCCTCTAAGCTTTAGTTCACAAAAGGATCAGATTTTATTACATGGGCATTAATTAAACCACAAAGGTGAAACTAATAAAAATCAAAGATAAGGAAATGGGAAAATAGAAATACAGATGGATGCTCTTAACTCTAACTTAGCCTAAGCTGGTTCAAAGGAATTTAGGGTTTTCCGTGAGTAACTCACCCAAGCCTAAACACCCCGCCAGACTGAGAACCAGCATGCCACACCGAGACCTCAATCAAACACCAGGCAGAGTGTTCAGCATCCCAGAAGTGCCTCAAGAGCTTAGCCTACTGGAAGTGCCTCACCTCCCTTCAGGTCACATTCAATCTCTCCACCCCCCAAAAGGGGAGGTCCTTCAAAAGCTGCTCATGGAGAGTTGTCCTTCTGACCTCAGTAGCATATGTAATCTCAGGGTGGACCAGGTGTGACCCCTCCCAAATGATTTAGCTAAAACTTGTGATATTAAAATTTACTGCAAATAATTTTTAGCATACCTGTATCAGCAGAGGCAGTTTCCCTACTTGGAAGTTCTCTCTCAATGAAATCACATATTTATTCTCTATGTTTATTTGCAATTAATATTATATTTAAATAGTCCAGGTTCCCCTGAGCATGTTTTATACATGTATCTGGCTTTGAGGGGTCTTTGAGCATGCCCAGTCTGTCTAACTTGAAATTTGCTTCTAGGGATAAGTTCCTTTAATTGGCCAGCTTCATCTGTAAGCCATTTGCTCTTTTCAATAGCTATGCACCTGTTGGTGACTCCTATTGACTGTGCTCAGCTTGGGAGACATGAACTGAATATGTGAAAAAGGAAGAATTATCCTTGCTTTGTTCTCCCTCTTTTTCCCTAGTTCCAGGAAACAAAGTTGTGGAGTGTTTGTTTCTGTTCCATGCTCGTTGTTCTCTTCAGTTTCAGGTACCTATAGTCTTCACTGACCTGTGGACTTGGAGCCATAAAGACCTTGGAGGCAGGGTTGCAACCAAACGGACTAGCAGGGAAATCCTGCGAAGCCCAGGTGCTGGGGACTAGAGGCTGGGGTGGGGGATGTTCTATGGGAATCCAGTTAAGCTATGAACCTGATTCCCTTTCCCTCCCCAGAGACTGAGGGGGTTAAGAGGGTGAGGAGAATTATACCTCCCACTGTTGGGGGGGTGGCGGGTGTTTGTATATATTGTATCTGTTTGAGTAAATATTCCTTTGCAAAAATTCCTGTCAGATAACATGACATAACATGATGTAATATGATATAACATGACATAGCATAGGCAGCAACTTAATGGTGCATAAGATAGATCATTGGGATTGGAGTCTGGAAGACCTGAGTTCAAAGCTGGCCTTAGATGCTTAGTAACAGTATGACCCTAAATAAATAACCTCACCTTTGCCTGACTCAGTTTCCTCATATGCAAAATGGGGATAGTAATAATATCTACCTCCCTGGATTGTTATGTGTATCCAATTAGATCACAATTGTAAAGCACTTGGCAAAGTGCCTGGCACATAATAACTGCAATATAAATGTTAGCTATTATCATGATTCTTTCAGTGTGTGAATGTAATGTGTAAATATATTGTAATAATAATGTCCTTTAATGAATGATGGACATGAAGAAGTCAGAGAAATGTGAGATATGCTAAATAGAATCCAAAGAAATGCTTATACCAGTACTATTGGGGGCAGCTAGGTGGCACAGTGGAGAGACTGCTAGAATTGGAGTCAGGAAGACCTGAGTTCACATCCTGCCACTGACACTAACTGTATTAACCACTGCTTGTATCAATTTCTTCATGTGTAAAATGAGGAAATTAAATAATAAATAACAACAACAACAATAACAATAACAGCAGCAGAAGCAACAACAATAACACCACCACCTACCTCCCAGGATTGTTGTGAGGATCAAATGAGATGATAATTGTAAAGAGATTAGCACAGAGATGGCACATGGTACGCTCCCTCCATATAAATGTTAGCTGCTACCACCACCACCATATAAATAAAACTACCACTAATACACAAAAAAATCCTGATTTAGTAGAGAGGGGACTTGGTAATCCTTGCTTTGCTTGCCTCTGTTCCTTGATGATCACAGCAGGTTTGTGGCTCAACAGTGCCATATGGTCTCTTACATCTTCCTCTTTGGTATTCAATGGTGACTTGAATGAAATGATTAGAGGGAGGTGCCATCTTACTTATCCTTCATTCCAGATCAATAGGAATGAGGGGCAACTAGGTGGCTCAGTGGATAAAGCACCAGCCCTGGATTCAAGAGGACCTGAGTTCAAATCTGACCTCAGACACTTGATACTTACTATCTGTGTGACCCTGGGCAAGTCACTTAACCCTCATTGCCCTGCAAAAAAAAGACAAAATAACAAATCAGCAGATCAATAGGAATGAAACATTTCAATTCTGTTTATCTCAAAGTGAAGATTTTTCTCTTTGGTAATGCAAGCAGAAGGGCAATAATAGGAGGGAGGAGTACTGTCTTTCTTCTTATCAGTTCTTTTTCAATCCAAATTTTCCAAGGGTCTTAGCTCTTCTTCAATCTTTTTCTTGTTAGTTTCAAAGGCCCTTTTGGCATACCTTGCAAGTCCTTCCAGCCTTTAGTCTTCCTGAGGTCAAACTGACAGAGCCCTTTCATTCTTTTTTCTTTCTTCCTTCCTTTCTTTCTTTCTTTCTTTCTTTTTTTTTCATGAGGCAATTGGGGTTAAGTGACTTGCTCAGGGTCACACAGCTAGTAAGTTTTAAGTGTCTGAGGTCGGATTTGAACTCAGGTCCTCCTGAATCCAGGGCTGGTGCTCTATCCACTGTGCCACCTAGTTGCCCGCCCTTTCATTATTTAGAGATCACTCTCAGATTCTTCACTTCCATCTCTTTACCACCTTTTTCAAAATTTCACTTGTTTTGTGAGTCCTCTGATCTGTTTAGATATCCTTTCCATGCTTATCAAAACTAATTAACACAGACACTTGACCATGTCACTCTCCTCTTTGACAAAGTACAATGGCTCCCTAGGCCCTCTAGGAAGAGATACAAGTTATATGTTCCATTTAAATTCAGTGTGCCAACAGTATTTAATTTTTGAGAACAAAATAAAGGATAAAAGGTGTCATGTTCTTGGGATGATGCTAGGTCAAAGATAATGACTAAACTTCTCTAATACCAGCTCAGCCAGGCAAGGGGGATTATCATAATTTAAAAAAGGTCAATAGCTACATGGAATATTTTCCTGTTAAAGTGTATCTTAACAATTTCAATTTTTTGCGTGTTTTCAACTAGAATCTCTTCATTTCAGACTCTCCTAAAAGGTGCCCTTAGGAAACTGAAGGGAAAAATCAAGACTATATCCACTTGTGTTTGTTCCCATCTTATTGCTGCTTATCTTTTTTCAATATGATGCTTCCAGCCAAAACTTTCATTATCTCTACGCTTTGCTCCCCTGATAATGATCAGTGACTGAAAAGACACTATATAGACAAGTATAAACATATTAAAATATATATGTATGTGTACATATATGTGTATACAATATATGTGCATACATGTATATATTCATATATATACATTAATATATACACATAGGTAGACATAGATTAATTCTGTTTTCTCCTATTGTATGGTTTTCCATAAACAATCAGTAATCCCATATCTGAATCACATCAGTGAAGTTTCTAATATATATTTACCTCCAGTTTTCCATGCAATTGCAAAGAAAATGGTAGTTTATGGATGTATGATTTGACAGCAGGAAAAAAAAAAAACAGAGAAGAGAATAATCCTGAAACCCAGACCTCAGGGGCCAATTGTTAACAGTGAGCCTCATTAGCCATTGCTACTGATGCATTCCTTCCAATAGCTATAGAAAGAGGACATCCCATGAAGCATGTTTAGAGTTGTTATTTCCTACTGCCTGGCAACCATGTGGAAACTCTAGGGCACCTGCTTCAAGCCAGGTGAGATTCATTGGTGAGGAGTTGGAATTCTGAGATGTTAAGAAGCCTCTTTGTTGGCTGCAGAGACAGAAGACCTGACTCAGTGGATCTCAACAGAAGCAGGAGGCCCTTATGCTCTCTCTTCCTTTCTGGATTCAAATGATGCAAAGATTCTTTCACATTAGTTCAACACCAGGCTGTTCCAATGAAGGGATGCTTTACTCTATTTTCCCCATGCTGGTTTCCATGTCAATATGAATCCATAACATCTAAGGAACTTGTCCAGCCTCAACAAACCTGAAACTAGGTTTAGACTTATGATTTTGAGTTTTGTTCTGTCTTGATCCTAGGCAAATAAGTATCTTTCCTGAAAGGAATACTTCTAGTCTTATAGGTTACCTCATAAATTTAAGAGATCTGTGGGGAGGGGCAGTACCAACAAGTGAGAGCTGAATTGTGCCATGGGACGAGTGCCCAGTAATTCCAGCACACTTGGAGAGGACAGTCACTAACAGGAGGAATGGACAAGCCTGGCCATTTTCTCAGCAGAGGGTCATCCAGGAATTTTATGGACAGTGCAGAGCTGAGATGAAATGTAAAATGCCTAATTCATGGTCCTGCAAACTGTTTTATGTTCTGTTGAGCTATATGTACCAGCCTCCTGACAGACTGTAGCAGTAGCTATAATTTAAGTCCATGAGTCCTATTTTAAGTTATTTTATTCATGTTCACTTTTATATTTAGGACTCCTTTCATGTGTAGGAATAAATAACAGCTCCCTCTCTGATTCATTTTCTATCTCAAGTTCCTTTTTACTCACCCTTATGGGGAAACCAGAGATATGAACCATAATCTAAGGTATGAACAAAATTCTCCTGAGGGTATCAGAGTGACAAACTTAATGAGATCAAGAAAGTGAGCTGAGGGAGGCCAGCCCTTCTCATTAGGGGCCAGGCTCCCCCCCCCCCACCAAACCTAGCCCAAACCACACGCCTAGGTACAGAAGAGCAAATAGGTAAATTCCTCTGACTCTTGTGAGCCCAGCAATAATTCATTGTTAGACCTGAAAAATTTCATTTTCTTCAAATTTTATGGCTTCCTATGAACAGACTATCAGCAATCCCATATCTGAGTCAGATCAGTGAAGTTTCGAAAAGGTAGAATTTATTATTTTGCCAAAACTAGAAACTCATAGATAAATCATGAATGTGTTTAGTAGATAGCTAGCAAAGTTCCCAAATTAAATTGAGGGAAAGGGAATAAACAAGGGAGAGGCAGGGCAATCCAGAGAGTCTAAATAGAGAGAAAGGAGGAAGAAAGAACAAGATAGAGAGAGACATAGGGACATCTTATGTCAAAAACATTTGAGCTTTAAATGATTTTACTTCTGTGATATCCATCCTGCCCCTTCATTTCATATTATACCTTTGCCTCTATTCATGACTTTCAGATTCAGAACTATTTTTCCTCAGTGAATATAAATATATCCTTTTTGGAAAAAGTGATAACTCATACTTCTAGACATGCCTAATTTTCATGGAATATATTCCCAAGAGTTATTTCTGCTGTGTCTCTTAGGAGATCTGTAATTTCTTTTGATGCCTTAGTTCAACAAACACCACCAAAAAGACAGGGATGCCCCCATCCTCAAGGTTAAAGTACTAGGAAATTGGCCCCCATTTGATCTCAAATTCATTTATCCCTCTATTCACTGATTTAAAATCTATTTATTAAAATTTATTAAAATAATTAAAAAGATTGATTGATTGATTCATTCATTCATGATTAAATGTTCTTCCAGGTTGAACACTGGGAAGTCAGAGAGGAACCAGATTGAAGTCAAAGGACAAATAATTGACAAATCCTTTTCAGGAATATTGTCGATGTCACTGTTGTTATCAAAGGTTGATTTAGAAATTGTGGAGGGGGCTGCAAATGGCAGTCGGATTTGGGATTCTAGAGCAAGACGTGATGACTGCTCCCCACTCAGAGCCCAGAGTCATGGGGAACCTGAGTTGGGAAGGAGAAGGTCAGTAGTCTGGAGGGGACAGAGCAGGTGAGCAGGTGGGGAGGTGGCCTTTCCCAATCCTTTCCATTTTATTTTATTTATTTATTTATTTTTTAGTGAGGCAATTGGGGTTAAGTGACTTGCCCAGGGTCACACAGCTAGTAAGTGTTAAGTGTCTGAGGCCGGATTTGAACTCAGGTACTCCTGACTCCAGCGCCGGTGCTCTATCCACTGCGCCACCTAGCTGCCCCATTCCTTTCCATTTTAAAGAGTGCTTCCCCTTGTTGCTTTCCATTTACTGTGCATGTGTACATCTGTACATGTGGCCTGCTTATTCAGGGTCACAAAGATGTGAACTCTGAGGGTGGCTCTCTGTCCACTAAGGAAGTGATACCTCAAAGTCCTCTATACACATCAGCCAGGCTCTCTGCACTGTAGCCAAGGGTGCTTTCCCTCTGCCCAGGGTCAAAGACACTCTCCTCTAATTTATGCCATGGTCTAAAAACGCCCTTTCTTCTCTTCATCCCTATGATTTGCTAACACGTGCTGAGCATCTAAGTATCTAATCCAGTTTAAAGATAAGTGAGCAGATCTGGGCAACATGCTTTACTTAACACCCAGCCTTCCTGCATTTCAATGGCATTGGGAGATGTCTGTATTGTACATTATAGTATCACCCAAATAGCATTAGGTCATGATGCCAATGCCTTGACATCAATCTAGGCCTCTTATTTACTCCCCAGAGGCAGAATGCAAATGAACCTTACCTAATAATTGTGGGGAGAAAGGACTAGACTATTTGCAATGCTGATTAGTGACCTGAATGTCAAGGACTCCTTGGGCCTGGATGCTATGAAAGAATTGGTGACATTCTTACTTCCAGCATATTTTAGACTCTCAGGGCTCAGAAACCTTCTTTTCTTCTCTCACCTCACTTAACTGAAGCTCCTTCCATAATTATCAAGTTAGTTTTCATCCACATTTCCCGATTCAGACAACTGATTGTAATTCCAATACAAAAATATTCTAGTTCAGAAAGGGAAGAGTTAGAGAAGAAGAGGACTTAATGAAGAGGACCAGAATTCCAAAATAAGGGAAAAACAAGAGAACCCAATAAGCCAACCAGAGCCAATTTTCGTTCTGCCTGTCAAGGGATTGACAAACTGAGGACAAGAGTGATAGCTCTGGAGTTTACACCCAATCAAGCCCTGACTGGCTCTTTTGCTTCTGAAGCCCCTACAAATGAGAGTGATGAAGGCCTAAGTATCTCACTTCCTCCAAAATATGGAGAGCAGGGATATGCAGAGTGTGTGTGTGTGTGCGTGTGTGTGTGTGTGTGCACACTTACATGTGTCATATTTGTACCAATGCGGGTGATTGCTATTTATGATTAGTTTCAGAGCTGTTATTTCATGTGAATCAGGAGATAAAAGTAGAGAATTCTACCTCAGAGGAGACTTGGGGGTAGAGATGACAGCTGGCTGCAAGTATATGCCTGGTACACAGTGGGTGCTTAATAAGCATTTATTGGTAGACTGATTAATGAGCTACAGAGAATATGGCACAGGGCAATGAGTAAAGCTGGCATTTAGGCAACTGTGGGCCTGCCTTAAAGAAAACAAAACAACTCCCCAAGACAGCTCATTCAAAATAGAATTCCAGAGGCTGTTACTGGGGATGTTGCTTGTTGCAGGGGATTCTTGCTCTGCTCTGGGTTATCCCAGACAGCCTCTGTGACTTATGTATGGAGTGACATTTGACAATGACCATGGCTTTAAAGTGAGAGGTAATTAGTGCACATCACAAGAAAAACCACCGGGGGGATAAGGAGTGATGTGCACATAAATGCCTGTGTGGTGGGTCTCTACTGAGTTTCATCTTTCTTCCAAGAGACAGTTCTCATACTTTTTGAAGACACCTATTTGTTGCTTCAACACATATCAGAGAATTCAGCTATCCTTACCTACCACCTATTCCAACCAGGCTCCAATTTTTCAGACCTGACAATTATTACCTAAGGCAGGAGTTTCACAAATTGGTGTCAGGGGGAAGAGGGGGTTATAAGCAAGTTTTTGCCAGAAAATATCTGGAAAGCATTGCTAAGTAGTATGAACACTTGGGAAAGAAGCCTATGACTTTAGCGTCATAGGTATTACTTACATAACTGCTGACTATCCTGGGAAAGAGCATCAGAAGATAAAGGCAGATTTGGGAAGTGAACAACTGGTTAAAAAGATGGGATTTGAATTTCTGGAACATGATTTAAAATATAACAATAATGGTTTATTGGCTAAGGGGAACGCAAAATTATTTGGACATCTAATTGGAAGGCTTGAAACAAAGGGGGAATATGGAGAAAACAGTCTAGACACCGGTCTACAAAGTTTGATAGGATTGAAAGTCGGCACAAGGTGGGAAAACATAACAGTAGATATGCACAATTATTCAAAGGAAACCGAAAATGAGCTCATGAAAAGTTAGAAAATGGACTTGGGTATCTGCACAAATACAAAAAAATATATATGAGAGATGCAAGGTCATCCAGATATTTGAAAAGGTGTAGGAAAAGTTGACCTCCTTAGTATCACTGAGATTTGGTAGGGAAAGATACATAACTGGAATACAGACCTAGATTGGTTAGTCATTTCTTCATGGCTGCTTTGGGGGTTTTCTTGGCAAAGATCCTGGAGCAGTTTTCCATTGTTTCCCGCTCATTTAAAAATATCAGCAAACAGGCAAACAGGGTTACGTGACTTGCACAGGATCAGATTTGAAATCAGTGTAAAGAATTGTTATTTGAGGTTTTTATGCCTCGGCACGCAATGGCCTGGGGCTCTGCAAACCACACAGTGCTCCACCCACTGGTTGTAGCCCTTGCCAGGGCTCTGGCACCTCACATCATCACCACTCCCCGATGCCTACGTGGGCCTGGCAAAATTATAATGATTGGAAGCCTAGTGAGGGCAGTCATGTGACTGTCAGAGCGGCCATCCCATTGGCTGGGGCTGTGTGGAGTGTTTCTAGGTTTGGGGGAGGAGAATTGGGCATTCTAGGTGGAAGCTGGAAAGCGACAGACATTCTGCTGGGTATTTTCAGCTGGTTGCTGGGCGGTGGTATTTTTTCAGATATCATTTCCCTTTCCCCATTTTGTTTCCTTTCCCTTGATCCTACTGACCCTGTTTGCGTTTTTTTTTTTTTAAGTTCGTTCTTGTTAAAATAAATCTTGTTCTGTTTTGAGGGAGGCTGCCAGTCTCCTTCCTTGCCCCAATATTGCGGCGAGCCGCTGAGCTAACATTCCCCAATTAAAAATTGGTCCCCAGATCAGGAAGATGATGCTTCCTGACTCTAGCTCCAACAGCTCTATTCATTGTGCCACCTAGGAGCCCTATAGACCTAGAAAGATCTTTATTATTCAGAAGAAACCATAAAGGTCAAGGAATATAAAAAATATATAATCATGTATGTGTGTAAAATCAGTCAATACACATTTATCAAGCATGACGTATGTTCTAGGCACTGTGCTAAGTGTTAGGGATAGAAAGAAAGGCCAAAATACTGCTTACCTTCACAATGCTTGGGTTTGTTTTTTGTAAAATTGGAATAATAGGATTGAAGATCTAAAGGAGAACACAGAGGCAATCTAATCCAACTCCATCATTTTACAGATGATGAAACTGACCCCAAAGAGACCCAAGATCACACAGGTAGTAAGAGAGAGAGAGAGAGAGAGAGAGAGAGAGAGAGAGAGAGAGAGAGAGAGAGAGAGAGAGAGAGAGAGAGGTGAGGACTGTGTGACAAATGGGATGTTCTGATGCTCAGAAAGAAGCCTCTGCCAAGCATTCAATTCTCTTTTCTATCCCCATCTGCACTATGTTCCTCTGCCTATAACTTGGAAAGTTGGAGGTTCATGGAACACAGAAAGTAAGACAAGGAAGCAAAGCCAGAAATCCCCCAGGTTTGCCCTCTTACTCTTTAGAAGAAGGGACTGCTGCCCAGAGAAAGCTTTCCTACTTCCTTTAGGCATTCTTGTTTGGGGTAAATACTCTACCCATGACTTTTCCCAGGCAGTTTCTGTCTTCAGAGAGGCCCTTGTGGAAGATTAGGAAATAGGCCAGACTCTTCTTAAGAGTGGGAGGCTGCTGAAATTGGAGGCTGTGGGGTTTGCATTCAAATCTAACCTGTCACATATCACTTGAGGCAAGCCCCTTACCCTCACTAGACCTCAATGTCTTCCTGGGGACTAGATGACCCCAAGGTCTCTTCTGGATCTAAATCTGTGCTCCATGGCCTATTTTTTTTTTTGGCAGGATTAAGTGACTTGCCCAGGATCACACAGCTAGTAAGTGTCAAGTGTCTGAGGCTGGATTTGAACTCAGGTACTCCTGAATCCAGGGCCAGTGCTTTATCCACTGCACCACCTAGCTACCCTAGCTACCCACCATGGCCTTTTGTAATAGATGACATGTCTGTGGTCCTGTTCTAGGAGGTGCCCCAAACCTTTGGTCTTCTTTGAACTGCATGAATCTGAACTTTACTGGGAGTAGTTACTGGGAGAATATTGGAAGTTCCATTAGCCTCCTACAAGAAGCCTGCTAGAGACCAGAAAAACGAAAAGCACCCTTCTCGAGATCAGAAGACCTAAGCCTTTCAGCCTCATGACAAGGGAATGTGACTAAGCCACGTAGTGTTAAAATAGTGTTTGTAGCCCAATCTCTTCTACTGATTCTCCTCTTCCTCCCCCAACAGTTCCAGATGTTGGAGGCAGCTGGCCACTCGTTAGGTAAGACTTCTGATCCTACAAGGGGAACGGTGAGCCTCTGGGTTTCTTTAATGTTTAAAAAATAAGCTTCGAAAAGAACAGAAATGGACGTTCCAATACTCACAAAAAGGAAATGAAGATTTCATGTGAAATGTAACTGAGTTTCTTTGAATTTTACACTTAATAGAGTAGGAACAAAGCTTTTGTTTCCCATGTCCCCATCTGAACTTTCTTCTATTCTCTGTTTTTGTGACTCTTTTAAAAAATCTTTCATTGATATTCTTTTCCCCCTCCCCATTTTTTATCCCTCTCTTTCCTTGCAACCAACAGGTATAGTCAGACATAACAAAGCACACTTTGTCCATGTGTGATTCTGTACCTGAAGTCCACCCCTCATCTTCAGACTTCCATTGTCCTGACTGGGCATGGTCCTGAGTGGATCACTGAGCCTTTTCCAAGCTACTGTCCCGGCAAGGATTTGTTAGAGATGTGGCTACCGCCTGTGAACATGGGCACCCTAGGCAGGAAGGATCTCATCAAACTGCTAAATTATCTGGCAGAAGCTGAAATTATCTGGAAGGAGCCAGGACCTACTCCTCTGTCCCCCAGGACACTTTCCCATGTTCAGGTTCATTCACCACCTTCCAGAAATTATAAATAATGCTACAGCAAAAGATGGGAGGCAGGCAAGGGAGTTGGGGGCCTTGGTTGTTTTGATGATTACTGCTTTATAGTAAAGTTGGGGACCTGGTACTGCTAGGATGCCTTCCTTTAACTTTTTTTTCATTGACTCCCTTGATATTTTTGACCTTTCTTTCTTCTTGATGAATTATATGTTTTTATCCTAGCTCTATAAAATAAAAGGTGTTCTTTTAAAAACTGTAATAAAAAGTCTCTGACCTTTAAAATCAGAGATTGCAAGGCTCACTCTTCCCCTTCTGAGGATAGAGCAACACCTCAGCTGAACATTCCAGATTCATCTTGGAGGAGAGAAAAGCTCTATAAACCCATCCCTAGTGAAATTCGCCTTGGCTTCAATCATATGACCATTTAAGAAATGCCTAAAAGATGCTGAACAGCAAAAGAAATAAATCAGCAGGAAGCAGACCCAGCTGGGGATCAATGTTGCCACCAGAAGATCTCAGCAGCCCAGCAGTGCCAAAGCCATCACATTTCTCCATATGTGTACCCTGGCCACATGTGCTGGTTACAGAGGTAAACTTCCAATGTGGACACGATAGGTGGAGCATTTTTTTTTTCCTGCTGGTTGTACATATTTCTAGAAAATGTGAACCAGGTTTATGGGGAGAATATTGTTATTGCTACTTTTATTGCTATGCTATTTTATTAAATTACTTTGAACTATTGGTATCATCTGACAAATAAAAATAAACACATTAGGAAAGGCTCATGGTCTGATGAAAACCCACAGATCATCTTGTCAGGGGGAACTTCATGAGTTTGGAGGTGTTCTCATCACTGCCCTATTATTCCTTTACACATGCCCTTAATTAGCTTCTTTTGCTTTTCTCTCATTCATATAGGCAGTCTTCTTCATTTACCTTAACTGCTTTAACTTCATTCACCTTTAACTGTATCCCATAACAAGCAATATTGATTGAATTATTTTAAATATTTTATCATTCTCCTTACATCCTCTTTGACCCATTTTTGTTTTAATACAGCACTTCCATTTTAGTACAGTTCAATATTTTTCTCTTGACAAAACCCACATGGTTTCACAAATCCTATGAATTCTCTGGGGGAAGACTGGCAATGAGTGCTAATGTCCCTTTGTCACAGTCATCACAAGCAACAACCACAGCAGAGCTCAATGGGCCATTTGTGCCACATGGGTACTAATACATACAGCCACCAGCTAAGTTGTACTGAGAGGAGGATTGGAAAGAGCATTATTTCTTCTTTGATTAGTGAACTGGTGTGTTGTAGGTGAAAGCTTTTTGTCCCCAATTTCATTTTGTTAAATGCTTAAATTTGAGGAAAATCAGAGGGTCTAAATATTGCACCATAAATAAATGATTGATGATTTTGGAGTGGTTGGAGGCTCCAGATGGACCCCAGAGCCATTGCATCTGTTTTTCTTTACTCATTATGTGAAGTAATATTTTCCTTTTAGACTGTTTGTGGCAAACAGATAATTGCTTCATAGAAGCCAGAATGTTTCATTTTACTGAATATATAAATGGCTGTTTTCCTTAACTAAATGAATTTTCCCCTTATTCTCCATGCCTTGTGATATAATACTGCTTTAAAACTATTTTTATATAAGAGATTCTAATCTGAAGATTAATGTTTGGAGCTTCAAGGACTATTTATTAAACAAAGGTAAAAACACACCTTCAAGATTATAGATTATCTAAATTTTCATTCTGAGAAAGAGACATAAGGTCAGTTATTAGGATCTGTTATTTCACCTTGGAAGAAGGCAGAGCATATGACTTCCTATACAATTCCTAAGTCACAGAAGCCAGGGCTATTAGAAGAAATGTTTTCTTCCTCAGACTTTGTGATTGTGTGATTTATTTCTCTTCAGGAACCTTTCCCCCATTTACCTTAAATGTCCAGAGCTCTTCTCTGTCAACATGGTAACCAATGGTCAGTGGAACTGGGAAAGTAGGGTTGGGGAATGTTTATCTGACATATTTAAAAATAAAGAAAGGTAGTAGTTATTTCTAGTGGAGGAGACTGGCTCTAACCCTTTTATCTTTGGGAAGTATTGGTTTGGTAGTGAAGGGGAGAAACCTAAATATACCTTTGACATACTGTTTCAGCCATGAGAATAAAAATCCAGTGTTCTAAGAGGAAGAATTGTAGTGGATCTGAATTATGTACCTCCAGATGTCTTGTCTATCAGGATTCATACCAATACCTTCATTAAAGGCTCATTTTCCAGTAAGATTGTCTGTATAGCAAACTATGAGATTTAAAATTGGATATATGAGCATTAAACTACCCCTTTAACTTTTCCCTTATATATCTCCCAGACCACTAAGAAAAAGAAGCCTCTGAGCTTTAATCAGTGAGGGATTAGCTTTTATTGTTTGGGAATTAATTCAACAACAAAAAGGTGATACCAATTAGGGAAATAGGAATGTAGAAATACAAATGAATAATCATAGATCTAAGCTTAGTCTATATTCCATTATAAAACTCACCGAATCCCAAACTGTCAGGCCGAGAACCAGCACCGAACACCAAAAGCCTGTGCTGTCATGGCTAAGCTGAAATGCCAGAGAGAGAGAGCAACTTCCGTTCCACCCTCAATTTTTAAACTGCCGTCCTGGAAGTTGGTGCCCTCAGACACGGCATGCTTGACCAGCTCTCTGGGCAGCAGCAGGCTCACAGCCGTTCATTGTAGTCTCCTCCCCAAAAGGGCGGTCCTTCAAAAGCCGCTTCAGTAGCATGCGCTCAACTCTCAAATGATTAAGCTAAAACTTCCATTTTTTACTACAATACTCATTGAAATACAACTTTGGATATATAGCTGATAGAGTGATTTGAGGATCAGTTCAACTTTAGTGTTTGGGAAAGCCCCAGTCATGTGTCCATAAGGTTTAGAGTTGAGAGGAATCCTTACAAACATAACTACTATCCATTTTGTAGATGAAGAAACTAAGGTCTAATGATTGAGCAACTTGCTTTCCCAAAGTCACACAAGTAGTAAGAAACACACAAGCATAGTCACATAAGTAGTTATAAGTAGTGACAAGATGTTGAACTGGGCTCTTAATCCAGATTATGATACCTCTGTTGATTGAATCACCACCAAGGGCCTGCAATAGAGTGCTCTGACAAGATGACACCAAGTATTCAATGCCTCCTTGATCCCCAAAGATTATCTCAATGATTCCTACTTCTTCCAAGTTGTATCCTTATATTCCATTGTAGAAAGCTGAAGATTAAGTAATGCTATTCATATCTCTTCACTCTGTTTATTTGTTATGTGAATGTAATTTTACTAGGGGTCGAAGGGGAAGAGGAAGGTGGGTCAGTGGGTAACAATAGACATGAGGGGGGAAGGAAAATCATATTTTATTAAAAGTAATTTAGATATAGTTAACAAAAAAGGTTACATTATATTGTTCAATGAGTTTTTCAATAAAATGTGTAAGCTTATTGCAAAATCTAGACAAAGTGAAGTTGAGAAAATCATTAGACCATATAGGTAGGACCTACATAACATCCCTGATGCATACATTTAAGGGATTAGATCTGGCAGACAGAGTGCCTGAAGAACTATGGGTAGAGGTTTGCAATGCTAGTCAGGAGGCAACAAGGAAAAAATTCCAAAAGAAGAAGAGCAAATAAGCAAAATAGCTACTTGATGAGGCTTTACAAATAGATAAGGAAGGAAGGAATTTGACAGGGAAAATAGAATGAGGAAGATCTACCCAAATGAAGGCAGAACTCTGGAAAGTAACAAGGAGAGAGAAAAAGATTCTCTTACATGAGAAATGCAAAGAAATAGAAGAAAACAATAGGGGAAGACAAGAGATCACTACAATAAGAATAGAGACATCAAGGGAATATTACATGCAAAAATTGGCATAATGAAAGACAAAAATGATAGGGATTTAGAAGTACAAGAGATTAAGAAGAGGTAGCAAGAAGAGACAGAATTCCCATTTTTCCTCCTGAAGGATTACACTCAGTTTTGCTGGATATGTGATTCGTGGTTAGAATCCTAGTTCCTTTGCCCTCCAAAATATCATTTCAAGGCCTCCATGTGCCTAACCTATTCCACTGATCCATGACTCTATTGTTTTCAATCATGACAAAATTTTATTGGAATTCTTTTTTTTTTTTGCAACAAACATTTATTTTATTTTTCCAGTTACATGCAAGGGCAGTTTTCAATACTCATTTTCATAAGATCTAGAGTTCCAAATTTTTCTCCCTTCCTCCCTTTCCTCCCCCCCTCCACAAGACAGCAATCAATCTGATATAGGTTATATATAATACAGTCCACAAGTGCTCTTTTTATCAGTTCTTTCTATGGGAGTGGATAGTATGCTTCATCATCAGTCCCTTGGGATTGTCTTGGATCATTGTATTACTGAGAGTAGTCAAGTCATTAACAATTGCTCATAGAACAATACTGCTGTCACCATGCACAATGCCCTCCCAGTTCTGCTCAGTTCACTACATATCAGTTCATATGAGTCTTTCCAGTTTTCTCTGGTATCATCCTGTTTGTCATTTCCTCTAGCACAATACCATTCCACTACAATCATACACCACAGCTTCTTCAGTCATTCCTCAATTGATGGACATTCCCTTGATTCCCAATTCTTAGTCACCACAAAGAATTGCTATAAATATTTTTTGTACAATCCCCCCCTTTTCTCTTTTTCATGATTACTATTGTTAACTGTTTCCCTCCATCCTATTCCCTTCCCCATGATATTTACTCTATTATCTATCTTCTTTCACCCTATTCTTCTTCAAAAGGGATTTGCTTCTGTCTGTCCCCTCCCCCAATCTGCCCTCCCTTCTTTTGCCCCTCTTTTGCCCTTTCCCTTCTATTTTCCTGCAGGGTTAGAGAGATTACTCCACCCAATTGAGTGGGTATGTTATTCCCTCCTTGAGCCAATTCTGATGAGATTGAGATCTTTGAGCCAATTCTGATGAGTGTTAGACTCATTTACTGACCAGTTTAAATAGATTACTCCATCCAATTGGGTATGTGTATTAATCCCTCCTTGAGGCAACTCTGAAGACATTAAGGTCTTTGAGCCTATTCTGATGAGTGTAAAATTCATTTACTTCCCTGATCCTCCCCCATCTCTCTCCCCACTTCATAAGCCTTTTCCTTTCCTGTTTCTTTCATGTGGGATTGCACCCCATGCTACCTCTGCCCTTCCCCCTCCCCCAGTGCATTCCAGTCAACCCTTAATTTAACAGCTAGGTGACACAGTGGACCATGCATCCACCCTTGATATTCTTGACCTCTTGTTTTTCCAGGTGAATTTTATTAATTTTTTCTCGCTCTGTGAAATGATTTTTGACATTTTGATTGGTATGGTACTGAATAAATAAATTAACTTGGGTAGAATTGACATTTTTATTATATTAGATGGCCTACCTATGAGCAATTGATATTTTTCCATCCTGTCCTTCACTGTCAAAGAAGACTAATGACATCATAGGTGGTGTCTTGACTTGTATGTGAAATTGAATTTAAGTGACATACAGTTGCACAAAGTTATCAGCCTCACTGTCTATTCCTTATTCATCCAAGTCCAGTGGCAGGGCAAAAGTCAAGGTGCCTGGCAATGACCTGGGATGTAGTGAACAACCTTGGCTAGATGCCTCACCAAACTCTAAGCACTCCATAGCACTTACTTCAGTTACCTCATGGATGTTGAAGCACATTATTCTCATCTACCCATTCCACCTGGGAAAGTCTTCAGGTGCTTGGTGCAGACATCCCCCTAACTCACCTACGGGTTTGGAGATTATCAGTTTAACCTAATTTAACCCATCTACTGAGATGGTTTATGGGTATATGGCTACTGCTCATCTTACAATTTCTTGGAGCCACAAATAAGAGTTGAGTGAATCAAGTGGACACCAAAGGCAGATGAGCAGTCCTGAAGAGGGTTTGGCAAACCCTCACTCACACCAGACATGCTAGTCTTCAAAGGGATTGTACTCCAAATAATCTTACTTGTCTCCTGAGGAATCTGGTATACAGGCCAAGAAACAACCGTTAGACCTGAACATGGAACACCTGCATGGTTTGATTAGAAAAGAAGTATGACAAGGATATATATTTTCAACTTATTTATTTTACTTCTATGCAGAGTACATTGTGTGAACTGCTAGACCAGATGAGTCAAAAACTTCAATTAAGGTCACTGTGAGAAATATCAATCTCTACTATATAGACTATACCACTCTGTTGGTGGAAAGCAAAGAATTAAGAAGCCTTTTGATAAGGATGAAAGAGGATTATAAAAGCTGGTTTGAAACTTAACATTAAAAAAAACACAAGTAAGATCTTGGCAATGTATCCCATCATTTTCTGAACAAATATATGGAGAAGAAATGGAAGCAGTGTTAGGTTTTATATTATTGGGCTCAAAGATCACTTCAGATGGTGACTGCAGCCATGAAATTAAGAGATGCTTGCTCCTTGGAAGGAAAGCTAGGATGAATCTAGACAGCAGACTAAAGAGCAAAGCCATCACCTCACTAACAAAAGTCTGTATAGTTAAAGCTATGATTTTTCCATTAGCAATATGTATGGCTGTGAGTAGGACTATAAGGAAAGCTGAGCTTTGCAGAATCAACACTTTGGATTGTGGCGTTAGAGAAGACTTTTCAGAGTCCCTTGGACAGTGAGGACATTAAATTAGTCAATACTTAAAGAAATTATTTCAGACTCTTCATTGGAATGACAAATACTGAAGCTGATGCTTAAATACTTTGGCCACATGATGAGAAGATAGAACTCATTGAAAAGATCCTGATGTTGGGAAAGAGAGAAAGCAAAAGGAGAGGGGAACAACAGAAGATGAGATGGATAGTGTCATGGAAGCAGTGGACATGAGCTTGGATGGACTTCAGAAGATAGTGGAGGATAAAATGGCCTGGTGTGCTATGCCCCATGGGATCATGAAGAGTAAGACATGACTGAATAACAGCAACAAAAGATGCTGTTTAAAAAGCCCATGGTAAAATATTATATTTGCTCATCTTTCCCCCTTCACATTTTTAAGGAGAAATAATAATTGATTATTTCAGCCCATGAAGGTAAAACCTGGGAAATTAAATAGTGCTAAGACTCTATACAGAGCCAATATTAGACTTTAAATCAATTCTGACAGTTCAATAGTTGTAGCCATTCTTCCCTGTATATAACTGTCCTTCTCTTGAAGAGGTTGGGGCAATGATCAAAAGAAATGATAATCTATCTGTTAATGATTGCCATCCTTAGCTACTTATAAATATCTGCCATCATTGCAAGAATCTACTGCTACTCCCATACTCCTTAGAATTAGCATAGTAGCATCCTTTCTGGTGACATTTGGGACTCCATGGCCCAATCTTTTGCTCATGAGAACACTGGCCTTTTAATTTTTCAATTACTACCTTCTTATTTCCAATTTGATGGTCTGCTATTGGTTGTTTTCCCCCAATCCACCTATATGCCAAGCAAACAGAAATAAAAGTCTTGAAACACTTTTTGGAAAGGTCCTTAACTCCTGCTCTTTACTATTTTTCACTTGGTAAAACATTGAATTTCCTTTCATAAATAACTAGGGAATATACTCAACTAAAGCCAATGGATCATTTTGTAAGGAGATGTGTGACCAGGCCATACATGGACTAATTGTAGAAAGTGGAGCTGTTGGTATGACCCCAAAAGACTAGAGGTGCTGGTAGCAGGATAACTCTTCAGATATTTCCAATCTGAGATGGGAATTTTATGGAGGCAGATTTTGACTTAATATAAGGAAATATTTCCTAATATTTAAAGGTGTCTGGAAGTGGAATTGGCTGTTTGCAGAAAATAGAAAGTTCTTTCATTGGAATGTTAGATAATTAGCATAGTTATAGTACTTAGAGGCAGTTAGGTGATGCAGTGGATAGATCAGTGTGTCTGGAGTCTGAAAGACCCAAGTTCAAATCCGGCCTCAAATACCACCAGTTGCATTGTCCTAGGCAAATCTCTTAACTACTCTCTGCCTCAGTTTCCTCAACTGTATAATTGGAATAAAAACACCTGTATCCTTGGGTTGTCGTGAGGATAAAATGAGATAATATTTGTAAAGCAGTGCTTTGATGTGCAGTACTGGGCAAAGAGTAGGTGCTTGTCAAATGACTTACTCGCATCTCATCTGTGCCTCACAATAACTTTGTGCGCAAATACCACAGGTATGATCTCTATTTAATAGATGGATCAGAGGCTCCAAAATGAAGTTGCCCAACATCAGTGACAAAGCTAGGAAGCATCAAGTCATATTGTAATGTAGGTCTGTTGAGGCCAAGCCCAGTACTCTAGCTACTCTTCTATATTATCTCCCTTCGTGAGATACTTGGTAACAGTAGCCATCAAGGTACAGAGGGGCTAAGTGATAACCAGTGGTCATCGAGTTATAGACGGACTTACTGTTCTGCTATTAGACACTCCTCTTCCAATTCCATTTAGGGAAAATTTAAGTGCCAATAGGATATTTTATATGAAAAAATTAATTAAGCAGATAAGTAATAAACTGAAGGTTGTTTTATACATTATTTAACTTGAGTATCAATAATCATACTTACAGCTTGTATCCTTGCCTAAGATTTACCCTCAGAACATGAGAATATGGGTTATGCCTGGGTGTGGACCACAAAAAAGGCTTCTTTGAAAGAGCTCAGGAGACCAAAATGTTGACTTCAAGACAGGGCTTAAGCCCTCTGAGGCCAAGTAGAATAAGAGTGATTGTCTTTGTCCATCTCAGATTTGAATACCCAATAGAGACACCATAGGGTTAGACTTTCCCCATGGAACATGGGAATCTAGTAGCATAATTTAGTCAGCAGAGATTGTACCCTTAGAAATAAAAAACAGACACTGATGTCCTTTCAGCTTTAGAAATGACTGATGGAGGTCTTCATTGTCTGCTAGTGTGTTTCATTGCTGGTTTCATAATAGCAAGTGAGTGGTGCTCTTGTAGTTGTGGAGCTTTGGATAAGCTTTTTGATCTGCTGCTATATTCTCAGCTCATCCTTTTTAAGACTTCCACTCCATTTCACCTGCAGTCTGAGAGGACAGAGTGCCAAGAAGGTTTCCCTGATAAGGACAGACTCAACAAACAAAAACCAGCCAATATGCTCAGGCTAATATTATGTCTTTCCTTTTTGACCCCTGGGTCTAAGTGTAGAGGAAAGCCTTCAGTTAATTAGAGAGCTTTTTAATTTAGGTTAAGGTATTTAGGTAATCCCAAAATACTATTTCATGATTTAGATAGTTTAGGATGCAAATGAACTTGAGACAGGAAAAAGTAAGTCAGGAGTCAAGGTCATTATCCACCTAGCCCAATGAATATAATTTAGCAGCAATACCTGAAATGGCTTTGGTGCTATATTTTGATCTGAAAAAAAAATCTCTCTTCACTTGATCTGCATTTTCTAACATTTTCCCCACTCTTTTCAAACTGAACTTTTTGCATTGAAGTCATCAAGTATAAAAGTGATTTCACTTGAAGGGTATTAGGTTATTCATAAAATATATCCCTCTCTTTGTCTTTTGGAACAAACACATGTGCATGAGTTATAGCTTGTTCTCATAGTAGCCATTTTGAAAATATTTATAGTGAACATTGTAGCATATGATAAAATATTTCATGAACATATGTTTCTTATTGACATTGGACACATGAAAAATGCAACTCATCTGCCTTTTGAAGAAAATCTGAACCCTTCTTACACTTACACTAGAAATTCATAATGTTAAATTCATGGGCCTATAAGTGGCCATGGATAGGTTTGAAGGGGTTCATGAACTTAGACAGATAAGAGGAAATCTTAATGTTCACTAATCTCTAACTAAAATTCAGTGTTTCTGCTAGTTAGGATTTTTTTTTAAATCTTAGAAAGGGTCCAAGGGATTAACCATGTGGCCAAATGTATCTGATGCGCACATAAATACACATTGTTAAGAATCCCTGACTTCAAAACAGAAAATATTAGTTGTTGGAGGGGATGTGGGAAAGTGCAGACACTAATCCACTGTTGGTGGAGTTGTGAAAAGATGCAGAGGGCTATAAAGCTGAGCATACCCTTTGATCCAGCAATACCATTACTAGGTTTTAATCCTAAAGATATCCCCCAAATGAGAAGAAGACCTATTTGTACAAAAATATTTCTAGCAGCTTTTTGTGGTGGCTAAGAATTGGAAATCAAAGGAATGTCCATCAATTTGGTAATGGGATAATAAACTGTGGTATATGAATGTGATTCAATATTATTATGCTATAAGAAATGACAAGCAGGATGACTTCATAAAGGCCTGCAAAGACATGTATGGAATGATGTATAGTGAAGTGAGCAGGACCAAGAGAACATTGTGCACAGAGACAGAAATATTATTTGATGAAGAACTGTGAATAACTTGACTATTCACAATACAATGATCCAAGATAATCCCAAAGGACTATTGATGAAACATACTATCTACTTCCAAAGAAAGAACTTTTCAGTTTCTTTCATTTTTTCTTTTAATCAAGTTTCTTTGTACAAAATGATAAATATGGTAATGTTTGGCATAATCATACATGTATTACCCATATCTGATTGCTGCCTTGGGGGGATAAAAATCATAACCCATAACTATAAATAAAAATGTTTATTATTTTTTTAAATGAATCTCTGACTTCAATTCAACTTCATTCTTCTATATTTTTTTTAATAATGAAAATGCCAAGACTGATGCAATTCCATTTTTCTAATAGTATGTCTGTTAGCCACTGGGCAAGGATCTCACATGACAGCTAATTTAATATCTATATATGTTTTGTAAGCTGAGATTCTTAGTGCTCCTTGACCTCCTTTCTCTCTCTGCTACCACTCTGATCAAAGCATAAAGGTACAACACAATTGATGGATGTTTCATATTTTTGTTTCAGGTGCTGAAATGTTTTCCAAAGAATTCATCAGCAAATATTCAGTTTCCTTGTACAGAGTTTAGATACCTTTACCTATGTTGGTCCTTGGAAAATAGACTGCTTCTAGATCTTCAGCTGAAGCCTTTCAAGCATAGGTGGAATGACTAGTATTTGTACTCCTTTGTATAACCCTTCAGAACCAATGGGCACCTCTGTACCATGATGAGAATCACATTAAGAATTTGTGGGGGCAGCTAGGTGGCACAGTGGATAGAGCACTGGCCCTGGATTCAGGATTACCTGAGTTCAAATCCGGCCTCAGACACTTAACACTTACTAGCTGTGTGACCCTGGGCAAGTCACTTAACCCCAATTGCCTCACTTAAAAAAAAAAAGAATTTGTGGCAATTTTTGCTTTGTGGTTTTTTGTTTTCTATGGTATGGCTTAATTTTAATCAGAGGTCTATTGAAAAAATGGTTACATCTTTTAAAGAGACACATGATCTTGCTATACATTGGGGTCTCCTTGTTAAAGGTTGGAACATAATGCTAAAGAATCAGTTTTCTTTTAATCAGTTAAATAATAACCACAGAGGGATTTTCTATTTGTTTAGTATTTCAATTGTGTGACTGTAAGGCATATTCTGCCTTAGAATATAATTTGAAAAGGCCAGGACTTCATTTCATACCATAACCAAGGTATCAATGTGTGACATTTTGGGTTTTTTTCCTTCATAAAACTTTTGTAGAGATTGCTATAAAAAGTGTATTAATTAATGGTTATTATTGTAATGAGGGAGGGAGCTTGATTTTAATTTTTCCTCTAGCATGTGTTATTTTTTAGATATGATGAAAAGAATCACCTTAATGCTCTCATAGTATTTCCTTCAGCATGGAATTCTATACATAATTAATCTATTGAATATAATAGTCCATTGGATTTTCCTAAATCCACTCTTTTTTTTTCTAAATCCATTCTTAAAAATCTTTCCTACTTCATGAAGAGTGCTGGGCAGAGTGAGGTTAGAATTGAAATGTGTCGGTTCTGTTATCATTGATGGAGAAAGGTTTATCAAGGAAGGTTTTATATATCTCTGCATTTTTTTGTTTATTGTTTTCTTTTTAATTTCCTTTGTAAATATCCTTAAGGTGATATTACTTAGTTGGGTCTCACAAAACTTTCTGGAAATAGAATATTCCTTCTATCTCATCACTGTTTTGTGACATGATACTGTTTGTAATCTTGATAACCACCTTTTCAGGAAGATTTTATAAGTTATATTCTAAGCAGGTATTTCCTTCATTCACCATAACTCTAAGCCTAGAGATGAAATCAAATATTTATTGATTAAAGTAATTTTACAGTTCATATAGTTTTCATTGGGTGATTGATTTAATTGGTTTTTTGCATTTGAATTATTTCATATTTATCTTTGAATCAGTATCTAACACATGCTTAATAAAATATATGGTTAAATTTCCCTTAGATATGATTACTCTGTATCATCATTCTCTATTATAGCCACTTTCCATTTTGAGCATAACTAGCTTGTTTATATAAGTTAGGGTGAAGTTGAATCAGTGGTGATTGTTTTGTTTTGTTTTCTCTGCTTTTTGCTATCCAGGGAGAAGACCTGTTTCCTCCTCTAATTTGCCAGACTTTTGGCACCTAAAGGGAGGTAAAAATGGAGAGCAGAGGAGGCTCCAAGAAATAAGAAGAGAAGCTTTCAGAGCTTAGGCTGTTCACATCAGGAGAAATGTTTAAGATCATGCAAAGCATTTAGAGTCATTTTCAGTCTAGTAGTAGCTGCTCTTTGAGAACATCTTCATCCTGACTGGGATTCTTGGGCAATTTTTTTCTTTTTCTTTCTTTCTTTTTTTTCAGGGCAATGGGGGTTAAGTGACTTGACCAGCATCACACAGCTACTAAGTGTCAAGTGTCTGGGGCTGGATTTGAACTCAGGTCCTCATAAATCCAGGACTGGTGCTTTATTCACTGCATCTTGGGCTAAGACTGAGATTAGAAGAACTTCATGGCTGACTAGTATAGTCAGATTAGTTGCAAAGAAATTAGAGAAATGAGAGGAGCTTGAAATGGTGAGACTGTTAGGGTCAGAAACCTTTATATCATGGAGCACTTGAAGGCACTTCCCTTTCATGGTCTATAGGGATGTTTCCCTCCATTTTCTCATGAACTCAATAAGGCCCTCAGCTAGGGCTCAATATCTCTTGGAAATTTTGCAGTTGTATTCTATTTTTTGTTTTGTTTCTACTTTTTGTTTTGTTTTTGTTGTTACTCTCCATTTTGTAATCAGTACTTTTTTTTCACCTAAATGCCAATTGACATGTGAGTGCTTTGAGAATATGCTGATGAGTTATGATTTTGAGAATTAATAACACTAGATTACCCAGGAAGGCAATTAAAAGAGTCTAGATGATGGGAAGGGCAGGAGACAGTTGGTGCTATACGATATAAAGAATGACTGAAATTAGTTCATAGGTAGGGACTGCTGAGGACACTTACATATACCCAATTGAGTAAACTCACATGGCTCAAGCTTAGATCAGAGCATTCAGTGGCTTAATCAGGTGTAGCATCCTGAGCCATTACTTCAGTCACATACTCCTCTGCTAGATGCAACTTTTCCTGTATGGGGAGCAAATATTTTGCATCTGACTTGGTACTTTTGGATTTTTTTTCCTATCTTTTCTTTGACAAGTCAACATTTTGACTTTTAAATGGATTATTGATTTATAAATGACTCTGATGAATTTTAAGTGACTTCTGTAGGTTGAAATCCACATAATTTAATTTTTTAATGGCATTTACTATGCGTATTTCTCATCCCCAGCTCTCTTTTGATGAAAATATGAATGTCGTGTAGACATGAAGTTTCCATATATTTTACCAGCCTTTGATTTCTCTCATTTCTTTTTGTCTGAGTCACATTTTTTCCACTGGCCTACCTTACTTACACTTCTGCATTGAAGTTATTGAGCTTTATACTATATTGTTTTAATTTGGAGGGCGTTGTGATAATCTTTATAGAATTTTTCTATCTTTTTATCCCCTGGCACACATATTACACTTCTCTATATGGTCTTTTTAACATGTTTGTCATGAGCAATATAATATGAAATGATCAAGTGACTTTTGATTTTTTAAAATTTAGTTAACATTCTCTTTAGTCACAAAATAAAACAAACTCCTTCTTTTTCTTCTTTAAATAAAACCCATGAGGTAACTACCAAAGATTTCTGGTCTTTGAGTTTCATTTATAGGGAAATTATCATGATTTATTTATTTTTAAAGCACAGAGACTTAAGTTCCAAACTCCCCAGCCAATGACAAAGCAAGAAAAACAAAAACACAAGTATAGTCATGAAAAACAAATTTATGTTATCCCCCACCCCAAAAAAGAAAAAGAAGAAAATATAATTTAATCTGACCTCTGAGTTTTTTCAGTTCTTTATCTGGAAATAGAGAGCATGTTTCATCATGACTCTTGGAATTGTGGGTCATTGTGTTGATCAAAGTTACTAAGTCTTTCAAATTTGTTTTTCATTTTAGTATAGCTATTACTGTGTTTGCTGTTCTGTATCTGCTCACCTTACTTTACATGAATTCATATTCATTTTCCCATGTTTTTCTGAAATGATCCTTTTCATCATATTTTATAGCAGAGTATTATTCTATCACATTCATATACCATGTCTGATGCCTGGTCAAGCCTATCCCCAATTTATGGGCATCTCCTTAGTTTCCAATTCTTTGCAGGATTAGACATGAAACTCTAATGGTATGGTCATATATGGTAGAACTTTATATTGACATGGCCTTCAAGAATCCAGAATCACTTCCAAGCTACAGTGCAGTATTGGAGTAGGGCATTGCAACATTTTATGTTTAATCCATCCCAAATATTTATTGATCATCTACTAGGTCCAGTGAATATCTGAATAATTATTATTCTTTGGCTTAGAAATATAAATAACTGTTATACTCCAATAATTATTATATTACATATGATATTATGTTTATGTTATAATGAAAAAGAAGTGATCCCAGAAGAGCCAAGGAGAAGGATAATTCAAATAAACATATGCTATTGTACATCTGTCATGTTGTTAGTAGTAGTAGTTACAAATTTCTTCACATTTAAACTCAATTTTCTTTTACAAAAACAATCCTTGATTTCTCAATTAAATCTCCCTAACATTCCTCTTTGAATGTAGAGCAGGGCCAGACATTTGGAGAAGTCATTTAGAAAAGTCAGGAAGTAATGAGCATCTTGCAGCTCTGATCTCTGAAGGAGCAGGGGTTAGTGAGAGTTCGATTAAATACAATTAATAAATACAAATGATGATCAATTATTTAAATGATACTTTAAACCAAAGTCTTACATAAGCATTCAGAGCAGATTCAATTGATTTACTTAAAACAATGTTGTCTTTCAAAGGGACCATCCTACAACAAATCAATACAATTACCTTTAACCATAAACCCTTTGTCCATGGCAGATTTGTCTTCATCCATAACTTTTTAAGGAATCATGCATTTATGTTCTGCTAAAAAGTAGAGTTATAATTAGAATTTTGATTGGCTATTTTATTCAGAGAGTAATCTCTCCTTCAGTTCATGAAAGAGATTAACACACAAAGGGACTGTGTGAAAACTTTTCTTGTTATTTCCTAGCATCCTTCAATTTAATAGGCATTTATTGGGCCATTTGGAGGTTCAGCACCATGGTCAGTGTTTACTGTTATCATTTAAGCACCTTTCAACACACTAATGCCAGTTTTTGAATTAGGATTCATTTTGGGGTTTTTTGTTTGTTTGTTTTTGTTTTTGTTGGGTTTTTTTGGTGAGGCAATTGGGGTTAAGTGACTTGCCCAGGGTCCCACAGCTAGTAAGTGTTAAGTGTCTGAGGATGGATTTGAACTCAGGTCCCCCTGAATCCAGGACCGGTGCTCTATCCACTGTGCCACCCAGGTGCCCTAGGATTCATTTTTTTTAAAGGCATTAACATGTGGCCTAGTGTCCTAGAAATTATACCAGAAATCTAGTTTCCCACAGTTTTTGTATCTAGGCCAGGATTCCCTGAGTTCTTTGCCATATGCTCCTCACCAAGCTCTTGGAATTAGACTTAGATATTTGATTCATATTTAAAGAATCTATAATTTCATTAGTATGAATGCTCCTACCATTGACACAGATTAAAATCCCTCTGACCCACAAAGCCTTTCCACTAAAATAAGAATGGAATGGGAGGAGGATATTGGGTTAACTGGTTCAAAGTTTCTTCCAGAGGTTTTTTGGTGCAATCCATTTTTTTTCAGGAATAGGCTCTTTATTATTATCAGCCGGTTATGTGTTGAGACAGATCTCTGTCTGGGAGTCTATAAGAAAGAATGAGCAGCAAACTCCATGTAAATACTAAATTTGGTCAGCCAGCAGAGCTTGGATCAGAAGATAAGAAAGTTATGTGGGATTTACCAGTTCCTAGATCACTATAGACTGAATAACTTACTACCATATGAGGGAGAAGTGTGGGAAATCCTCCTAACTTATTTGGTGGCTGATTAGCCAGTTTGTGGCTCCTTCATTAAACAAAAAATTAAGTAGTAATTGTATAAAGACCAGTATGCTATAGCCTAAATGAGAATTTATCTAATTTTATCTAATGAAGATTAGTGTAATAGTTCAGTAGGACAATCATAATAAAGAATATTTTAAAACTATAGATTTAATAAAGTAGGGAAATTTTTAATTATATAGATTAAAATTACATATGTGTCATGGGTAATTTCTCTACCTCCTCACCCTCAGAGAGCTGGTTATTAAATACTTACCAGCACAATGTTGGTGAATTGTTTAGAAATTGTAAGTAAGTGATGAAGAAGTTTGCTTCTCTGGAAAGTTAGGTCAAAGATCACTTATCAGAGCCTGGAGTTCCAGAAACAGAGTCTAAGATCCAGTGGGGGCAGGCAGATGAAGAAGATAACCTGTATAGAATGATTTGGAAGTGGATAGGAAGTGATTAGAACTAGCTAAATGTTAGTGTTAATTGCTATTTTTCTATAGCTACTATAGATCTTATGTGAGTGGAAAAGAATCTATAAGCATTCAATTTCTCTATTTTATTCTTTTGACAAATATATGGTTTGCTCTCAAAGCTTTTATAGAAATGAAAAAGTAAGCATATGGGTAGGTGGATACCATTGTCTTCTTAAAACCTTTTCATTAAATCAACATCTTATTCTTTTTCCTAAAAAAGATGGGAGTACTCCTTTGTTCTGCTGTCTTCAAAATCAGTCTTTTGATACCTTCAGAATAGTCTCTCCCTCTGATATGTGTATACTTGGTCCCCCAAAAATATGAATAGGCAATTTTCAAAAGAGGAGACCCAAATCATTACTTTGGGGAAGTGTATGTTCACTAGCGGGATTCAACTCTGCCATAATGGATGTTCCAAAGACTATCCAGATGGGAAAAAGGGTCCTTCATCGATTGATGCTACCTTGTGATAAGGTTCATTTTTCATTACTAAAGCACAGAACTTTAACTTTAGATTTAGGCTTAGAGTTGGAGGGGACTTAACAAGGGCATCAATTCCAGTTTCAGTAGTAAGTGGATTATTCCTTAACTCCATTCTTTGTGAGGAATGTAAAAACTGAGGGGCACAAAGTTAGTGTAAAAATTATTATTAACTTAACTGGTGGGCCTAATCTGTGAACTCCTGGCTGGCTATCTGACTGCTTTTAATTTAGTATGGGCCATTTATAAATTCCTCCACAACTGCTTCTCCCAAATTGATAAGAAAAAGATTAGGAAGTCTCTTACAATTTAACTAAATGGGTTTATTTATGAGAATCAATTTAGGAATAAGAATACAGAAAAGTAAGACATACAACATTGCTGCATTTTTAACTTTCTCTCCTGCTGTTGCCTGTGCTTATAACCCCAGAGCTGCATTTCCTTTCTCCGCTTAGCCCTTGTAAGTATTGGAGTGATGCCACCTGCTGGAGAGTTCCTGTAGGAAAGCTCTGCCATGAGGAGAAGGCTTCTGAGGGCGAGCCATGCAGCTTTCCTTGGTGTCAGGAAGTGACATTTGCTCATGGGTACTGTCAATCAAGGCTACCAGCCAATTAGATTGGAGATGTGTGTGCATGTGGTTGGGATGTTCCCAGTTTCACAGGAGGCTTGTAGGATGCAGAAGAGTTGGTTCTCTGTCTTTCATCAGGACGCTCATGGAGAGTGGAGCTAAATTGTGCTCTCCCTTTGATAGATAGATGAATCTAGGCCTCTTTCTCTCTCTCTTCACCAAATTCTTTTTCTCCTTAATAAATGTTTAAAAGTCTAAACTCTTGCTAAAGCTTCTAATTTAATGGTGACCACTCATTAGATATTTTAGACAGTATAGCTAGGATTTTAGGCCTTAGACCCTTTCAGTGTCAGCTGATCCCCTCTTAGCCAAAAGCCGCTCTGTGTCTCCTTTCTCTCTAGCTGTCCTCCCTGTGTCTTCTCCTATGTCCCCGTAGCATCCCCCTCTTCTAACGTCTCTCTCTATAGCGTCCCTCACCGCTCTGCTCCTTTCTCTGTAGCAACCCTACTGCTTCACCGTAGCTACCCCTCCTTCTACCTGAAAGCCCCCCATCACTACCTTCACTCCTGAATATAAACACTTCTTTCTCACCAGACTCTCAGGCTGGGCAGTGCCCACACACACACCAAGTTAATTTGCTGGCCTCCCTCAGGGCCGGCGGAGCCCTGTGCCTCTGGGAAGAGGAAGCTCTGGCACATGCTTGAGGTTTTTGCGTGCATCCTCACTGAGCAGGGCTTGGGCTCCTGAGACCTCCATGTGGGGTGGTTTCAGGAGAGCAGTTGTGCTGGGGGAGGGGCAGCCAGTTTGGGAACAATTTTGGCCACTTACATTAGTCTCTGAGGTAGGATTTGAACCTAGCTCTTCCTGACTCCAAGTTCAGTGCCCTATGCACTATGGCAGGTCATAGTGTTTACTGGGATTTAGAAGTTTGTTATGACCAAAATCATAGATCATATATCTAGAGCTGAAAGGACTTCTGAGGCCATCCAGTCCTCCCACCTCATTTTTAGTTAAAGAAACAAAGGCCCAAACAGGAGAAGGGACTTTCCCAAGGTCACTCAACTAGTAAGGAAAAGAGTAGGATTTGACCTCTGGACCTTGTGGTTCCATTTATGCTTCAGCTACAGGGCTTTCCCCGATCTCAGCCACTGCTAACATGGTGAAAGTCAGCAAGCTGCAATGTTTCTCACAAAAAAGCACTATGATCCAGGGAATGGAGTGATTACTGGATTCATTTCTCCCCTTCTTCCCTTCCATCCCTGGTTTTAATGTTGTTACATTGACAGCAGAGCCTCCCTAAGTAAATGGTAAACCTGTGTTTCTTATAAATAAACCTTGGATTATTGCTGGAAAGGTTTAATTCCTATGTTCCCCTTGGATCCCTACTTATTGAAAAGGAAGAGCTCAAAGTTGCAGGTCCTTCAGCTGGAGAGGGGACAATGAGGCAGGTATTTGTTTGTACACAAATCCACACTCCTGCTGATTCAATTTCAGACCATAAATTAAACAGGAAAAAGTTGATGTGTGAAAACTTAAATGGTCATGCCATAATATACAATACACACGATTATGTTTTTAAGGTGGCAAGATTAAACTCATTACTGTGTAGATTTAGATCAAGAATTCTTAAACTTTTGTGTTGTAGACCATTTGGGTAGTCCAATGCAGTCTGTGGACCCCTTCTCAGTCATGTGTATCATCATTGTTGCTATATTATTCAGTCATTCAGTGGTGGCTGACTCTTCATGACCTTGTGATCTTTGTGTAAAATGGGGTTTTCATGGCTGTAAGGGACTAAAATTCTAGCTAGTCTGTCTAAAATATCTAATGAGTGGTTGCCAATAAATTATAAGCTTTAGCAATAGTTTAGACTTTTAAGCAGAATTATTAAGAACTATTAAGGAGAATAAGGATTTGGTAAAGAGAGAGAGAAAGTCCTGGATTCATCTATCTATCTCAAGGAGCTACCATTCTCCTCCACTCTCCACAGAGTCCTGATGAAAGAGAGTGAGTCAGAGCCCTAGCCTCACCCCTTCTTCCTCCCACAAGCAAACATCACTTCCTGATGCCAAAGAAAAGCCGCATGGTCTTGCCCTCAAAGGCCTTCTCCTCATGGTGGAGCTTTCCTACAGCAAGTCTCCAGCAGGTGGCGTCATTCCAATTGTTACATGGCAAAGATTCTGGCACAATTTAGCATTTCTTTCTCTAGTGGATTAAGGAAAATAGAGGTTAAGTGATTTGGCCAGGGTCACACAGCTACTAAATGTCTGAGATCAAATTTGAACTCACATCTTCCTGACTCCAGGCCCAGTGCTCTGTCTACTGAACAACCTAGCTGTCTCCTGTTATTATAGTTGCTGTTATCACTGGTGTTATTATTAATAGCTAGTTTTTCAAGTGTGCTTTCAAGTTTGCAAAGTGCTCTACAAGTTTTATCTCATTTTATGCTCATAACAACCTTGGGAGGTAGGTGCTATTATTATCTCCATTTTAGAGGAGGCAACTGAGGCAAAGGGATGCTGACTGATTTGGATAAGGTCACAAAGCTAGTAATTGTCTGAGGAAACATTTGAAATTGGGTCTTCCTTGCTCTAGGTCCACCACTCTATTCACCATGTCATATAGTTTAAAATAAAATACAAGAGATTCACTTCCATGTATGCACACATGTGCATATGTATAGACATACCACCCATATATACATGATATATGTGCATATGCATATAATATAAAATATAAATACAATTATATGTATACACACATAAAGTTCATGGACACCAGGTTAAGAATCAATTATCAGGCAAAGGTAGCTTTCAGAGTCTTAGAGAGAAATACTTACTTTGTCTGCTTAAAATGCTTTTAGGAAAAATCCCAGCTTCTTAGTCATCTAAATCTTAAATTTTCAGAAAAAGTCATTTTGAGCTTAAACAAAACATTTAATTACATAATCATGAACCAGCACACTTATAGAAAAATTGCAATTCTTGAGTTTTGTCAACTGCAAGCATGAAAGGTGAAGCAATCTCTTTAGAACATGGGGTGAAATGGGAGGAGTACAGGATGGAGCTGCAGGGAAAGATATTTTAGGAAATGAATGGACATATATTCACTTTGAAGCTTTGTTATTTTGATTGCAGCATTTTTTTTAATCCAAGAACTTTGAAGTATTATGTTTAAATAAAAGCACAAATTCTGGTAAATCTTTACAATTGATATATGGGAATACAAAGGTTAATGATGTCAAGATTACTCACTATTGGGAATTATTGGTGCTAGGATTCCCTCACCATTACCAAAACAATCTTTTCTAAGATCCTTTATAAGTGATTTTCAGACATATTCTAAGGTCATTCAAGACTGGTTATTCAATGCCACAGAAGTAAAATCAATTGTCCTTATAGAAAATGACAGATTTTTTTAAATGACAAATAATTTTGTCAAAAGCTGACATAATTTCATGAAGCAACAGTCAAGTTTGATAAGGGGGATGTTCCACTGGATTTGTCTAATGAAGCAAAAAGGTATTTACCCCTGGATGAAGGCTATGGAATGGCTAAAATCAGACAGTGGAATCAAATGTCCCTCCATGGACAACATCCATGTGAATCCAGTCAACACAATGTTAACAGTGAGGCACTGAACACATTGTTGGCTCATGGAGAATTTTTTTTTTGGGGGGGAGATGGAGGAGTTTATTATGGCACTAACCTGGTGCTGAATTTGGTTCAAAAAATTAAGAAGGGATATTGTTAAAGCACTTACACCTAGCAATCAGAATAGAGTATATAATAAAACAGTGATAAGTGTATGACATTAAGAAAAGATATAGGGGCAGCTAGGTGGCACAGTGGATAGAGTACCAGCCCTGGATTCAGGAGGACCTGAGTACAAATGCAGCGTCAGACACTTAATACTTATTACCTGTGTGACCCTGGGCAAGTCACTTAATACCAATTGCCTCACCAAAAAAACAAAAAACAAAAAAAACAAAAGAAAAGATGTAAAATAATTAGCACCTACCATATACCTAGCAAAACATGACATGGTGGCTAAAATTATAGATCAGAAAATGATTATCAGGGGCAGCTAGGTGGCCCAGTGGATAAAGTGCTGGCCCTGGATTCAGGAGGACCTAAGCTCAAATCTGGTCATCCAGCCTCAGGAACTTGACACTTACTACCTGTGTGACCCTGGGCAAGTCACTTAACCCTCATTGTCCCACAAAAAAAAAATTATCATTCATTGTCCACAAATATCAGTCAACAAATATACAAGCTACAAATACAGACTTCAAGATATCTTTGAACTGAACCAATAATCTATTCTTGAACTAAACACACTTATTGCCTGCCATTTTGCCCAATACATTGTTATATAAAATGTAAGGATGGTGATTGCAATAGATACTTCCACTGAGAATACTCAATATCTTAGCTAAATAGAAAACAAACCTCTTATCTTAACCTAGCAGAGATCAAAGCCATGACAGAAGGAAGAGATACATGTCATCTGTCCTTTTATATGATTTTTATATTATAGCAAAAATTTCAGTAAATCTACAAACCTGTTCAAGATGAGCATACATCTTTTTGTTTGTTTGGTTGGGTTTTTTGTTTGATTGATTTTTGTGGGGTAATTGGGGTTAAGTGACTTGCCCAGGGTCACACAGCTAGTAAGTGTTAAGTGTCTGAGGCCGGTGCTCTATCCACTGTGCCACCTAGCTGCCCAATGAGCATACATCTTAATACTTTTATTCAACTATAAAAGGCACTTGTTTTCTCCACCTGGACAGTATTCCATGGAACATTAAATATAAAAGAATAGAAGCTAACAATATGTCCTATGACTTACTATGTAAAATTCATTAAAGATGAGATCAAGATAAATAAAAGTTACAATGACAAGTTTTTCTACTAAGATATTTTTGTTGCCCTTCAGTTTTGGCAAAGTACTTTATACCTGTTCTCATGAAATCCTCAAAACAATCTTGCAAGGGTTAGAGTTAGGGTTAGGGTTAAAGAAAGATGGACTAGATATAGAATTTCATTGGTGTTTGGAATTTCCAGTTATTTCTACCAATGCAAGTTGAATCCTTTCTGAAACCTAAAGTGTTAGAGAATTGCCTAGAGCAATAGAAACAGATGCCTGCTGGTGCATATTAACTTAGAAACTACAAATTCACATTATGTATGTTGTATTTTATTATTTTGTTAAATGTTTTCCAGCTTCAGCTTTGGCATCATTGGCATAGAGCACTGAGAAATCAAAGGATTTGCCTTGAATTACAAGCCACACAGTTTCACTAGTGGTTCAGAAAGGTCACTACTATATGTCCGATAACACCATTACCTTAAAATATAAATTATTACAGTGCTTTTACATGTACAGGGCTCCCTATGGTGCTCCAATAACTAAAAAAGGAAATATGAAGAAATAGAAAATGACAAAAACTAGAATAAATGGGGAAAAAGAGATCTGTAATTGTATTTTATTGTTATAGAAAGTATAATATGCTGGGTTTTCCCAGTGCCTCAATTACTCAAAAAATTGAGTCTTTTTGTAAACAAGATACATTCTTTTAGGCAGGATATTAATTGCTAGAAAGAGGCAGTGGCGCTTAGAGAGCTGCCTAGATAGTAATCAGAATAATAATTCAGGGATCGGGGATGATGGTCTGGTGCTTCTTCCCCATGTTTTTGTTGTAGAAACTACTGGACAACAACTGTATCCTATAAATGAAGGTTCAGTGTTGGGAATGGCCCAGGAAAGAAACAGAGTCAGAGAGTCAGAGAAACAGACATATAACGGGTAGATGAGATTACAGCCTGTTGCCCATGAGGATTTATGTGTGAACACTGGCATAAAAGAGACCATTGGCAGCTGTATAATTAGAGGAGGCGGACTAGACTCACAACATGAGGGACAATAGAGGCACACATATTTCCAGGCCAACTCTGGTACTAAAAATCTACAGAGGAAGGAAAGCCTCCAGTGCCTGGTGCAGAGAGTTTCTAGAAGCAAATGACAATTTTCACCTAGAATCAGAGGCCACCAATAGATTACATTCTGCTCGCATGGAGAGTATTTTCACTATTCAGTGGAAGATCCATTGGATAGAAAAACCATACATGTGTGATAAGGGTGAGAAAGGATTCAGTCAGAAGTCACAGACCTATGGAGATTTATTCCCATTATGGAAAACCTAGGATCACCGATTTAGCCTCCTTTGGCCTGTTTTCCCATAAGTAAGATGAAGGTACTGAATGAGATAAAGTTCAAAGAGCTCTCAAACACTAATTTCTTTGACATCACATGTGTAGTAAGTGATAAAACTCAGATTTGAACAAAGATCCTACAACTCCTGAGCCAGGGATCTTTCTGTTAAACTGTGATGACTACAAAGTAGTAGGTAATTGATATTTTGACATTTTGTAATTAAGTGTTAGATTGGGAGGAAAAATATGAAAGAAGAAGATGAAATATAATTGGAATTCTTTTCTCTAGATTCAGAAAACCCTAATAAGCTCACAGTTCCCCTTAATGTTTTCCCCAAAATACTGAGGTGGTCTCCAAGAAGAGTAAAAACTAGAATTGCACAATGTTACCAGGATGTAGAGAAGCAATGTGGCAAAATCGAGCTAGCCTCAGAACCAAGAAGCCACTTGACATGGACTGGCCCTATAACTCTGACCAAGTCTCTTAGCTTCTTAGTATTCTAAGCAATTCTCTAAGACTGAAGTTTTAGAATTAAGAGTTGCAGAGAAAGTACTGACCTGAATTGGTGGAGGGAGTTTCTTCATCTAAGAGGTCCTTATTGCAGTAAGATCATAAGTCCAAGAATAATTTACCCAGCAAAGTTGAGTATAATCCTGATTTTTAAAAAAATGTACATTTGACAAACTGAAAGACTTTCAGATATTTGTAACTAAAAGACCAGAACTCAGAGGAAAATTAAATATAAATGATCCAGAAGAAATATAAGAAAAACATGAAAGACAAATTATAAGGTACTCATTAAGGTCAAATAGTTTACTTTTAATACATGAAAAATGTTATCAGTATTTTTGAGACTGTGATAATTACTAGGGTAGTTTGAAAGAAATATTGGGGCTGAGTTGTGTATGATGGGTTGTTTTAAAGCAAAATTGGGTAGGAAAAGGTAAAAAGGAGTAATTATCTCATAGGAAGGACTGATAGTAGGGGTGGAGGAAACCTCACTCCAACATATAAATCTAAAAGCTTATAAAAGCCTTCTAAACTTATAAAGAAGTAATATAACTAGGGGACAACATAACAGAGAGACTTTTAGAAGGGATATATATATAGATAGATAGATAGATATTTAGAGATAGAGATAGAGATAGAGATAGAGATAGAGATAGAGATAGAGATAGATAAATATTAAGATTTAGGAGGTTTGGAGTAGAACATAAGGGAGAGACTCTTAGAGGGGTGAGTAGAATAAGGAATAGGAAGGTAAGGGGAGAGGATAAGGTACTAGGGACAGGGTAAAAAGATACTGAGAAGGACACTAGTGAATAATAATAAGATGGAAGGAAATTCACAAATTGTAATTATAGCTTTGAATGTGAATGGGATGAACTGACCCATAAAATGGAAACAGAGTAGATTAAAAATCAGAACCTAACAATATGTGGTTTACAAGAAACACATTTAAGAATGAGAGATAGAGTTAAATGAAGGGTGGAGTATAATTTATTATGCTTCAGCTGATGCAAAAAAAAAATAACAACAGAGAGACAGGGGTAGCAATCTCAGACAAAGTTAAGGTTAAAATGGATTTACTCAAAAGAGAAACAGGGTAACTACATTTTGATAAAAGGGACCATAGGCAATAGAGCGATATAAATACTGAACCTATATGCACCAAATACAACATTTTTTAAATCTATATTTTTAAAAGAAAAATTAATTACAGGGGAAGATATATAGTAATGGGAGACTTTAATCTTCCTCTCTCAGAAATAGAAAAATCTAACCAAAAAAAGTCAGGGAAGTGAATAGAATTTGAGATAAGCTAGATATGATAGATATCTGGAAAGAGTTTAATGGGAATAGAAAGGAATAAGCCTTTTTCTCAATGGTTCATAGTAACTTTTCAAAGATTGATCATATATTAGTATATAAAAATATTATAGTTAAAAGCAGAAATATTAAAAGTATACTTTTCAAATCACAATGCAATAAAATTATATTTAATAAGAGATCACATAAACATAGATAGATTAAAAACTATTTGGAGATTAAACAACCTAATCTTACAGAATTAGAAAATTAAAGAACAAATCATGGGAACAATCAATTTCATCAAAGAGAGTGACAATAATGAGACAACATATGAAAACTTACTGGATACAACAAAACCAGTAATCAGAGGAAAATGTATATCTCTCAATGCTTACATCAATAAAGTAGAGAAAGGGGGGCAGCTAGGTGTCGCAGTGGATAGATCGCCCACCCTGGAGTCAGGAGTACCTGAGTTCAGATCCGGCCTCAGACACTTAACACTTGCTAGCTGTGTGACCCTGGGCAAGTCACTTCACCCCAATTGCCTCACTAAAAAAAAAAAAAGTAAGCAGACCAATTAACTGGGTATGCGATTAAAAAAATAAAAAAAGGACAAACTAAAAATCTCCAATTAAATACCAAATTGTAAATCTTAAAAATTAAAGGCGAGCTTAATAAAATTAAATGTAAAACCAAAAAAAATGAATTAATAAATAAAATTAAGAATTGGTTTTATGAAAAAACAATAAAACAAATAAATCATGCATTAGTTTGATTTTTAAAAAGAGAGAAGAAAACCAAATAACTAGTTTTTAAAATGAAAAGCATGAATATACCACTAACAAAGAAGAAACCAAAATTATAAGGCATTATTTTGCCAAATTATATGCCAATAAATTTAATGATTTAACTAAAATGGAAGGATATTTAAACACACAATCATGTTTGTGTGTGTGTGTGTGTGTGTGTGTGTGTGTGTGTCCCAGATTAGAAGAGGAAAAATAAAATATTTAAATAGACCTATTTTAGAAAAAGAAATTGAACAGGCCATAAATGAACTTCCTAAGAAAAAAGCACCAGCCCCAGATAGATTTATAAGTGAATTTTATCAAACATTCAAAGACCAACCAAATCCAATACTTAATTATTTTGAATGATAGCCAAACAAGGGATCCTACCAAACATTTTTATGAAAAAATATGATACTGATACTTAAACCAGGAAGAGTAAAAACAGAGGAAAAAAAATTATAGACCATTTTCATTAACATAGATAAAAAATCCTATATAAAACACTAGAAGATTACAATAATATATTTCAAATATTACAGATTTTTTTTTTTTTTTGCTGGGCAATGGGGGTTAAGTGACTTGCCCAGGGTCACACAGCTAGTAAGTCAAGTGTCTGACGCCGGATTTGAACTCAGGTACTCCTGAATCCAAGGCCGGTGCTTTATCCACTGCGCCACCTAGCTACCCCAAATATTACAGATTATAAACAAGCAGAATTTATACCAGGAATTCAGAGATGGTTTAACATTAGGAAAACTATTAACAATAATAAAATTTTTTAAAGTATGATTATATCAATAGCTATAGAAAAAAGCTTTTGATAAAGTACAATACTAATTTCTATTAAAACACTTAAAAGTATAGATATAAATGGATTTTTCCTTCATTTGACAATTTCTTACCTAAAACCATCAGCAAACATTATTTATATTGGGGATAAGCTGGAAGCCTTCCAGTAAGATGAGGTATGAAATAAAGATGCCCACAGTCACCAATATTATTCAATATTGAATTGGAACTTCTAACAATAGCAAAAAGAGAAGAAAAAGAAATGAGAATATGCCTTCCAAAACAAATTCAGGAACTCTGTGAGCACAATTATAATTTCAAAAATTATTATATAAGAAACATTGGATTAGATAATTAGAAAAAATATATTAATTGTTCATTGGTAGTGAGGGCCAATATAATAAATATTGAAATTTTACCTAATTTATATGTTCAATGCCATCCCAATTAAGTTACCAGAAATTATTTTTACTTAATTAGAAAAAATAACAAAATACATTTGGAAGAATAGAAAGTCAAAAATATCGAGGAAACTATTTTAAAATGTATGGGGGAGGGGCAGCTAGGTGGCGCAGTGGATAAAGTACCAAACCTGGATTCAGGAGGACCTGAGTTCTAAATTGGCCTCAGACACTTGACACTTACTAGCTGTGTGACCCTGGGCAAGTCACTTAACCTTCAGTTCCCCCCCCCCCCAAAAAAAAAGTATAGGAAGGAGGTTTAGCAGTACCAGAACTTAAACTCTATTATAAGGCTGTAATTATCAAAACTATCTAGTACGGGCTAATAAATAGAAAGGCAGATCAATAGAACAGAGGAGATATACAATTTACAATAGTAAATAAATATAGTAGCCTTGTATTTGATAAGTGAAAAGACTTCCATTTTGGGGATAAGAATTTATTATTTGGTAAAAATTGTTGGGAAAAAGTAAAAAGCAATCTGGAAGGAATTGGGCACAGACCAATATCTTACAACACTTAATAAGACCAAAATGGATATATTACCTTTATATAAAAAGATATATTACAAAATTTGGTGAACATGGAATATATTACCTATCAGACTTATGTGTAAGAGAAAAATTTATAAATAAATAAGGGATGGAGAGCAGAAAGGGGTATAAGATGGATAATTTCAATTACATAAATTTAAAAGGTTTTATGCAAATGAAACAAATGTATCCAAGATCAGAAGAAGGAAAGCCAAAAATTAGTAGGAGTGGGAGGATTTATAGACAGATTCTCAGATAAGTCTCATATATCAAATATATAAAGAACTTTGTAAAATCTATAAGAATATGAGTCATTCCTCAATTGATAAATGGTCAAATGATATGAACAGGCAGTTTTCTGATGAAGAAATAAAAAAAAAATTTATAGTCATATAAAACAAAAAACTCTGCAAGTCACTATTGATTAGAGAAATGCAAATTAAAGCAAAGTTGAAATAGCATTTTACACCTACCAGATTGGCTAAAACAATTGAAGGGGAAAGTGATAAATGTTGGAGGAAATGTAGAAAAATTAGGACAGTAATTCATTTTTGTTGGAATTGGAAACTGATCCAAACATTTTGGAGCAACTGGAATTATGCCTAAAGAGTTATTAACCTGCTCTATCCCCTTTCACTGAGCAATACCTTTACTAGGTCTATTTCCAAAGATGATTAGGGAAAAAAGGAAAAGAACCTATTTGTTCCAAAATATTTATAGCATCTCCCTTTGTGGTGGCAAAGAACTGGAAATTGCAGGAATGCCCATCAATTGGAGAATGACTGAACAAGTACTAGTAAATTATTATGATGGAATACTGTTGTGCTATAAGAAATGATGAGCTCTTTTTTCCCTAACTAAGCATCAATTGTAAAGTGAATACAAAAGGTGAAAGCCTGGGCTGAGCCAAGATGGCAGAGGAAAGGCAGTGAGCTATTGAACTCATGATATGATCGCTCCAAAAATCATGCAAATAATGTCATAGGAGAATTTCTGGAGCAGTTAAAACCCACAGAAGAATGTGCTGAATTAATCTTCTAACCAATAACATCTTGGAAGGTCAGAAGGAGGATGCTGCTGTGCTGAGAAAGGAGTGGAGCCCAACCCCACAGTCACCCTGACACAGATCCAGTCCCAGGGAGGCCTAACAAGAGAAGGAGACCCCCAGAGCTTCTGAACCAGCTGCTGCACCAGTGTCATCTGGAACTAAGCTCACAGTCTGGTGAGATGGCTGAGCCCTTGGCAGAGGGGAGGCTACAGGGGTCTATGCTGGTTCTGAGGCAGAACTTGGGTTTTCCACCCCTGCTGGGAACCAGGAGGTAGACTTGAGTAGCAGTGGCTCAGGTGGGGAAGGGGCACAGGCTCATTGGAGCTGACAACCACAACACACAAAGCTGATTGATTAGCAAGTTGGTCTGGGGTCATCTACAGACCAGAGAACAGGCCAGGTGAGTGAAGAACTTCATTCTCCTTAAATCATACCACCTGGGACTTCTGAAGCTTGGGATACTGCAGCCTGGAAACAGTGCCCCAATTTAAGGAACTAAAAGTCAAGTAAAAGAAAGGCAAGATTTAGCAGACAGAAAAAGATGAGCACCATAGAAAGTTTCTTTAGTGACAAGGAAGATTGAGGTGCACCCTCAGAGGAAGAAGTCTACCTCAGGACCCCTATATCTAAAGCTTCCAAGAAAAATATTAATTGGTCTCAGGCCATAGAGGTGCTCAAAAAGGACTTTGAAATTAAAGTTAGAGAGGTAGAGGAAAACATGGAAAGAGAAATGAGGGTGCTACAGGAAAGACATGAGAAAAAAGTCAACAGCTTGAAAAGCCAAATAGGCCAAATGGAAAAGGAGGTACAAAATCTCTCTGATGAAAATAATTGCCTAAGAATTAGGATTGAACAAATGGAAACTAGTCACTTTATGAGAAACCAAGACACAATAAAGCAAATCCAAATGAATAAAAAATAGAGGGCAATGTGAAATATCTTCTTGGACAAACTGCTGACCTGGAAAATAGGTCCAGGAGACATAATTTGAAAATTATTGGTCTACCTGAAGACCATGATCAAAGAAAGAGCTTAGACATCATTTTCCAAGAAATTGTCAGGGAATATAGCCCTGAAATTCTAGAAGTAGAAGCTAAAATAGAAATTGAAAGAATCCCCTGATCACCTCCAGAATGAGATCCCAAAAGGAAAACTCCTAGGAATATTATAGCCAAATGCCAGATCTCTCAGGTCAAGGAAAAAAAATATTGCAAGCCACCAAAAAGAAAGAATTCAAGTACTGTGGAGCCCCACTCAGGATAACACAAGATCTAGCAGTTTCTACATTAAAGGACCAGAGGGCATGGAATATGATATTCCAGAGGGCAAAGGAATTGGGATTACAAACAAGAATCACCTATCCAGCAAAACTGATGATAATGTTTCAGAGGAAAAATAGGATTTTAATGAAAAAGAGGACATTCAGGTATTTGTGATGAAAAGACCTGAGCTGAGTAGCAAATTTGACTTTCAAATACAATACCCTAGAGAACCATAAAAAATTGGAGTTGGGGTATATACCTGGGCTCGTGCAGTGGGTGACTGTCTTGGGTAGGGTTTTGGCTGGGATCCCCATGGGTCCAGGGTTAATGCTTTGTCCACTGTGTCACCTAGCTTCCCCATGATGACATCTTTAGGGTTAAATTAAAGGGTAATGAATGTACTGGGGGAGGGGGAAGGGCAGAGGTGAAATCCTACATGAAAGAAATAAAATAGGAAAGGGCTTCTGGAGTGGGGGAAGTGATGGGGGAGGAGCAAGGCAGTAAATGAATTTTACACTCATCAGAAAAGGCTCAAAGACCTCAAACCCAACAGAGTTGACTCAAGGAGGGATTAACACACACAGACTCAGTTGGGTAGAGTAATCTATTTAATCTGGGCAGTAAATGAGCCTAACACTCATCAGAATTGGCTCAAAGACCTCAATCTCATAAGAATTGGCTCAAGGAGGGAATAACATACACTCTCAATTGGGTGGAGTAATCTCTCTAACCCTGCAGAAAAATAGGAGGGGAAGGGGATAAAGATAGAGGGGCAAAAGAAGGAAGGTGTGGTAAAATAATGGAATTTGGCAGACACCCAGGGGTCCAATTTGATTGACTTAGTAGTGTTTGAATTGGGTGTGAATGAGAAACTACTAAGTACCTACTTAAGACAATTAGATTTTTTGCCACCTAGTTTCAATTTGGCCAACCCTGAGAAGGAGTGTCTTCAGAGGCTGTGGACTTTGTAATTAACAGGGAACCTATCTCAGCCACACTACTTGGAGGACATCCCCTTTGGGAGAGGAGAAAAATGTAGAAAAAGGGACCCCAACAGGAAGTGACTCTCTCTCTCTCTCTCTCTCTCTCTCTCTCTCTCTCTCTCTCTCTCTCTCTCTCTCTCTCTCTCTCTCTCTCTCTCTCTCTCTCCTTAGAGGAGCATTCAGAGTGGACTAGAAACTGGCCACTGAATCCCATAGAAATTACAGACCCCTAGTGATGAATTAAATCCAGGCCTTTGAATTAGCTGAGCTGAAAGTGAGTTTGGGTTTGAGCCAGCCCTTGCTAGAGCCAGGGAGATTATCCATTTTCCTTTTTCCCTATTCTTTTGTCCTTGACTTTATTAATTTCACCTTTGCTGTGTATTTTATTTCCATTAAATAAAACCTGATTTGTTTGTGGAAAAGAGGGTGTTAAGCTCCTTTCTTATTGGCCTGGAAGAAATAACTAAAAAAGGCAGTTCAGAGGGGAGGAATCTTTGAACCTAAAGGTCTGTCATTATTTTTTGAACCCAAATATTACAGTGATCCACTCAATTAACTCTCCCCATATCAAATTTGGCCCCTACAAGGGCAGATTGAGGGAGGGGACAGACAGAAGCAAATCCCTTTTGAAGAGGGATAGGATGAAAGAATATGGATAATAGAATAAATATCATGGGGAAAGGAATAGGATGGAAGGGAAACAGATAACAATAGTAATCATGAAAAAGAGAAAAGGGGGAAAATTGTACAAAAAATATTTATAGCAACTCTTTGTGGTGGCTAAGAATTGAAAATCAAGGGAATGTCTATCAATTGAGGAATGACTGAAGAAGCTGTGGTATATGCTTGTAGTGAAATGGTATTATGCTATAGGAAATGACAAACAGGATCATCCCAGAAAAACCTGGAAAGACTCATGAACTGATTTATAGTGAAGTGAGCAGAACTGGGAGGACATCGTGCATAGTGACAGCAGTATTGTTCAATGAGCAATTGTGAATGATTTAACTACTCTCAGCAATACAATGATCCAAGATAATCCCAAGGGACTGATAATGAAGCATATTATCCACATCCATAGAAAGAACTGATAAAAAGAACACTTGTGGATTGTACATTTATAACCTGGTTGCTGCCTTGTGAAGCAGGGAAGAAAGGGAGGGAGGGAGAAAAATTTGGAACTCTAAATCTTATGAAAATGAATGCTGAAAACTACCCTTACATGTAAGTGGAAAAAAAATAAAATAAATGTTTTTGCAAAAAAAAAAAGGAAAAGAAAGAAATGATGAGCTCAATGATATTAGAAAAAATATGGATAGACTTGCAGGAAATAATAAGGAGCAAAATGAATAGATAAGGGTGGCACTGTATACAGTAACAACAATATTGTTTTAAGAACACTTTGGGGAGGCTAAGTCATTTTGACTATTATAAACACCCAAATTAAATCTAAAGTGCATTTGTTGGAAGATGCTGTCTGCATCCAGAGAAAGAACTGATCAACTGAAGTATGTATAGAATGATTTTAAATGTGTTTGTGGTTATACATATATATTGTGGCTAATGGTACCCATCTTTGGGGTTCAAGGAGGAGGAAAAAAAAGAAAATTCCATAATAACTTTATTATATATTTAAAAGGAATAGTAAGGTGTACACAATAGATTTGAAGTTTCATGTGTCGTCCTTCCCCCCCACCCCATTCTACTATGCTAAGGAAATGGAGGTTTTTTTTTTTAATTTCTTAAGTTCAGAATAAAATAAAATTGCAACAAGAACAACAACAAAAAGATTTTATGTCCATTTCCTATCCTTTTAGCTGAATTGGACATGGTTTGGGATTTTAGGATTTGCAGCAAATGTCTAAGCTTATAACCATGCTGAAATAAAGCTTAGAGCTGATTAGTGTTGATGGTGAATCCTGGGAAGAAAATGCGCATCCAAATTTACACTATTCAAAGTTATAATTATGTAAAATAGGACAATTTGTTCTAGCCAATGGAAATATGTAGCACAAGTTCAGATAATGTGATATCTTCATGGGATTTCTTATTTGTACTTATCAGAACTTAGTTGTAGCAATCTCTCAACATGGAAGGAACCTGATAGATAAGTTTAACTCCCAGTTTTCCAGAACAAAAGAACACAGCCCTGAGGGATAGTACAGTGGGGAAGAGCACTGGGTCTTGAGTCTGAGAATTGGATTTGAATCCTATCTCTGATATTTACAATCTTTCTTACCATGAGCAAATCACCAAACTCTCTGGGCCTCAGTTTCCTTTTCGGGAACATGAGCAGGATGGACTAAATATGCCCTGAGATCTCTTCCAGCTCCTGATCTAGGATTCCATCACAAAGCTGGAGGCAGTGTTGGAGTTAAAACAACAACAATAATAACTGAGTCTCACACTTCTCAATCCCAAGTTTTCCCCACTGGATCACAGCAGTCTCCCTTCATCCCTTCAGTTTCCAAGATCTGAAGTGTGGTCTAGACTTCAGAACTGTTCTGTTTTTAGATCCTGGGAGTCTGTGGTCCAACAAAAAAAATTCATCTTACCCAGAAAAGCAACCACTTTTTCTCCTTCTAACATTCTTCCCTTGATTGGTTTCAGTTTCCATGGTGATCGTTTCTCATCTCTCTGGAGATAATACTCTATGGAATTAAAAAGGTGTCAACCTAATGATATCTAAGAATAGTGATACCTCAGGTGCATTTTGGGAGAGTGGAAAGAGAGCTACATGTGAGTCCAACCTTTGTCACTCACTTTGTGGCTGAGAAGCAGGTTACTTTACCCCTCTGACAACATAGAAGTGCTGTGCTGGAGTGGAATGAGCTTTAAACAAGGAGGCAAAAACCTGGGTTCAAGTCTCCAGATTCTCATTTCCAGGTTATGAATTTAGGCATATAGCAGGAGGATGCAGAACATGGCAGTGTCTAGAGACTATCCCAAGTCTTCATCTTAGTTTACAACAAGGCAGGAGAGACAACAGGGTGCCAATCTTCATTCTCAACTGGTCCCTTTTCAATGCCATGTGTAAAACAGGAAGGTTGTTAGTATGTTGGGTAGGACTCCTGTGATTGTCACAGGAAGGCATAAACAAGTCTCACACATAATGGGCAAACATGGATGGCTTGTGGTCTGAATTATTGAAGGGAGGGCAAGGGAAGGGATGTGTATCTGTTAAATGTCTACTATGTGCCAAACACTGTGAGAAGTGTTTTGCAAAATTTATCTCATCTAATTCTCACATAACTTTGGGGAAGAGTTGCTATTAATTTCTCCATTTTATACTTGAAGAATCTGAGGCAAGTGACTTGTCCAGGATCACACAGTTAGTAATTATTGAAGGGCAGATTTAAATTCAGGTCTTTTGGGCTCCAGGCCAAACACTCTTCCACTGTTGAAGCCTGCTGCCTCTTTGGGACACTTTGAAATTCATGAATTCCCAGCCCCATTGGAGGGAGCAAATGCTTGCCTTCTCAAGGCTTCAGCGGTGCAGACAGAGTATAGGGGGCTAAGGTTTAAATCCAAATCTGCCATTTGTTAGCTGTGGGCCCTTCAGCAAGACAATTCCTCTGGTCCCATATCCTCATTTGTAAAATGAAAGGGATGGACAAAATGATTCCTTATAGTGCTAGTACTCTGTTTTTCTTCCTCTGATTCATTTGTACTTCACACCTCCTAGAAATGTGGGGGATGTTGTTTGGTTGTTTGTTAGGCCTAACTCTCTATGACCCCATTTGGGGTTTCTTGGCAGAGATGCTGGAGTGCTTTGCCATTTTCTTCTCCAGCTTATTTGACAGATAAGGAAACTGAGGCAAACAGGATGAATTGACTTGTCCAGGTTCACATAGCTAAGGAATATCTAAGACCAGATTTGAACTCAGGAAGAAAAGCCTTCCTGACTCTAGGCCAGGTACTCTCTCCACTGCACCATCCAGCTGCCCCTGGTGTGGGGAATAGGTCTGTGAATTTCCAAAGTGCCCTGCGTTTTTATCATGAAGAAAATGTCAGGGGAATATGACAAAGGCAGAGATGGTTTTAAGAGATTATCTTCCCTGACAAATTGTGATTTCTCCCTAGATACTTACTCCCCTGAGGTTGAGGGGCACTGAGCTTTCTCAAGATGTCCTATTCACCTGCCCAGAAACAGCTGGTTGCTCTTGAGGTGAGTAGATCTAAATGGGTATTTTATCCAAGCATAATAGACATTTATCCAGAACTTCAGGTTTATAAGACACTTTGTGTACAATATTATCTCATTGGATACAAGGCTATTACACCCATCCTCAAGACACTGAAAGGGGCTGCTAAAGTGGCAGCAGCAGCATTCCCACCTGCTGCCTTGTGAACTCTGGGCTATCCCTTCCTTGCTTATGCCATGTGGCTCAGGGAATAAATGTTGACATTGATTTCTGTCGGGACCATATTTTCCAGTCCTGGCCCCTTCATACTGTGGCCATTCTTCTCTCCTCTCAAGGATCTCATAACTTCTGAATTGAAAGAGACTCAGATGCCAAAGAGTACAGCTTGCAACTGAATGAAAATCTCCCTTATGATGTTCCCAACCATTCATCTCAGTGTGATACGGTGGAAGGAGTACTAGCTATGGAGTCCTGGGTTCAATTCCCATATTCATCTGGAAAATGGGGGGGTAGAGTAGATGGCCTTCATATCACTTCCAGCTGCAGACCCATCGTGATCTAGGGTCTGCTTGAAGAGAGTTCACCCCCAGCCCACCAATGAAGAGGAACTGATCTCCTCTGAAAGCAGGCCATCCTAATTTGGGAGCTGAGATGAGGCACTAGTACCCAGAATGGTGAAATGACATCTAATGTCAGAGCTTGGGAGCAGGAGAATTATGATTCGAGCCCAGACATTCTGTTGTCCTACCCCAATTGGCCTCGTTTCCAACCAGCCAGTAAAGTGGTAGACATGATGAACAAATAAGGGGGAGAAAAAAAATAAACATTTATTAAGTGTCTACTGTGTGTTGGCCATTGTGTGCACTATCTTATGTCACAAAGATAAGATAGTGCGTGCTTGTGCCCATGTGTAAAGTCACCAACCTAGGAATTATGCGTTGTGATTTTTCCTTCATTTCACTCAGAAAAATCTTTCTTTTAATAAATAATTAACTAGGGGGCAACTAGGTAGCACAGTGGATAAAGCACAGCCCCTGGATTCAGGAAGACCTGAGTTCAAATCTGGCCACAGACACTTGACCCTTACTAGCTGTGTGAACCTGGGCAAATCACTTAACCCCAATTGCCTCATCCCCCAATAAATAAACAAACAAACAAACAAATAAATGATTAGCCACTAATTATTGGAAATGGTCATACTTTCAATTCTGGGTCCTTAGGGTCAATGAGTGGTTGCTGGAAGAGAGGGCAGATGACTTTTTCCCCTAGGACAATCATTTAACAACTAAGCTCAGGAAGAACTACAGCCTAGGAATGCAGCCAGAGGTAGATCCTTTCATCTGGAATTTTCTCCCAACTAACTAAGGGAAGATAAGAGTAACCACAGAGCTGATTAACAGGATCCAGAGTCACTTGAAACCCCATGGCACACCCAGCCTCCTCCCTCCCACTGCATCCCAAGGATGAGAGCAGTTTACTCAAAACCACGGTTTCCTCACTGGCAGCTGCTATCAAAGGACTGGAAGCTGGATTTTATCCCACTGAGGGGGCTGACTTTTCTTATCATCTTAAAGGATTTAAAGTCATTTTACTTGTAAAGTGAACTTGTGTGGAGTATGACCATAGGAAAGAATGCTTTGTCTAATCCAAAGGCTTTGGGAGAGAAAACACAGGACTGCAAATGGCATTCTTGAGCCTTTGATAAAGGAAGTATTCACCCAGAAACTGAGGGGATTGGACTAAAGAGTAAAGATTTAGTGCTGGAAAGGGTGTGAGAGGTCTAGTCTGACCCTTTCATCTCCTAAAGGAGGAAACTGAGATCCAGAGATGACACCAATGTGCCCAGTTTCACATAGATATGAAATGGTAGAGCCAGGCTCTGAATTCTGGTTCTTTATGCCAAATCTACCAAGTCGACAAGCATTTATTCTGTGCCTTCTGTATGCCAGGCCCTGGGGGTACAACTACAAATAACCTTACTCTCGAGGATCTCACATTTGATCTGAGGTACAATGTCTTCATATTAAAGTGTGTATAGAAAAAATATGAAATGAATGCAAAGTCATTAAAGAAGGCACAAGCAAAGTGAAGGAGGGCAAGGGTGTAGCCCCATCCCATTAAGCCATAGGATCAGGATCATCCAAATGGGCAGAGATCTCACAGGCCATATAACCAACTCTGTCATTTGGAAGATGAAGAAACTGAGGCTCCCAGGCTCGGTGGTCTGCCCCAAATCATAGCACTAGTAAGCGGTAGAAAGCCCCTGTTCTGCCTGCTCCTCTTCCCTGTCTCTCTGGTGGTTTCAGTTTGAGGAAAGCCATCTCTCAAGGCTGTAGAACTTAAGTACTTATTTTGATTATTACTCAAATTTTTATGTGGTTGATGTCTGCTGCCAGTGGGTTAGCAGCTCCCTAAAGGCAGGGGATAGCTTGGATTTTGGATTTGTATTCTGAGCACCAAGCACCATGATGTAGGATGCAAAAAGGGGGTTAATAGAAAAACCTAAAACCCAAGCTTTAATTCCAATATTAGCTCCAAAAGGGAGTCAGACCCCAGTTAATGGATAACTTATAAGTCGGGATGCTGGGTTCTCTGACCCACAGAAATCAGTGCCCATAACGGAACAGAGGGAAAGAGGCCATGAAGACTGGAAACTATAACAATAAAGGAAATGACAGCCTATAGAAACTTAGACTAGAAAGAAATGGAAAATGAAGCTGCTTTGAAAGTTAGCATGGGAATCAGAGATATGCACAAAGAAAAGGCCAAATTTGTCCCCAGATTCACCCTATGACGTGTAAACCCCCAAAACACACCTCCACTGAAAAACGTACCCACTTCGGGGATTGGCTTAGACTCCAGGAACTCCAAGTTAAGATAAGCCCTCCCCTGTACCTCCCCAAGGTGAAGAATATTATAATGAGTAGGGCAGGCCCTCCCTTGTACCTCCCAAAGGTGGAGATTATTATAATGAGACTGATAATTTATCCATACTATAAATAGAACTGTCTTTTCTTTCACTATTTGAGAGATACATTTCCACTTTTCTGGTTCTCTCCCTGTGGTCACTCACAGTATTGCAATAAAACCTGGGAAACTGAGTCACTGAGTCTTGTAATTCTTTTGGGACTACTCGCAATCAATTTGACCCTAATTCCATCCCACATCAATATCATATCACATATTGTAGGTGCTTAATAAATTCTTGTGGCATTGGATTGAAAAACTAGCATGTGTGGTGAGCTGGTTCATGGAAGCTGGAACAGCATCATACTCTTCATGAAGCCTCACCCAAGTTCCCCAGCTGCTAGCCCCCTTCCTCTTAAGCTACCTTATATTTATTCATGTTATTCTCTTCATATTTATTTTTAATATGTTTTTGTTCTTTTTGTCTTCCTTGGGAGAATGACACTTCTCATGATGAAGGATATGTGTCCCCAGTGCCTGAAACAGAGCAGACACTCAATAAATGCATGATGATTAATGATGCAATTTTGGACAAGCCAGTTTCCCTCTCTGGATCAGTTTCCTCACATACAAAATGGATGGGGAGGGCTGGCTGATCTCAAGGTCTTAGCTCTGAAAAGCAGTTTCTACCTTTATCCACAGGTCTCTGGGAGTGATTGCATAGTCGATTGCATCTCAGTTCAGTTTTCAAACCCCAGATTTAAAGAATTCTACTTCTTTACATCTCCGTGTTCATTTTAACCATTTGACCTTGGTCTTATTTCATGAAGCCCTGGCATGTCCCTGGCCCAGGAGAGACTTGGTTAGAGAATTCTAAGAGGTTCCCAAGAAACTGAACCTGAATGAGTCTTGGGGGGGGGGGGAGAGAAGACAGATGTTTTCCTTGAATGTTTTGTTGAGTGTGCCATTGTCATGGAGACGAGCCCTCCCTTGGAATAAACACATTTCCACTGAGAATTGAAACTCCTGAATAAATAGTAACCCCAGCCTTAGTCTGTGCTGGGCTGTGTCACTGGCTTTTCTCCACAGGCCTTTTGAGACAGACTCTCCCCAGGAACCCATCCTGAATCTTTCAGAGCATGCCTTCAGATTTAGGAGGGCTCTCAACCCCAAGGATGCCTCCCACAGCAGGAGAGGTTCTCTGAGCTATGATTTATTACTTCTGTCTGTAGCTAGAAACCCACAATCATCAGCAGGACTGGAAATATGCTCGGTTACACACATCAGTATGTAGATCTGGCCACAGAATCTTGTACTTAGATGCGTATCATCTATAACATGAGAGAGAAACTGGAGAGACCTGGGTTCAAATCCTGCCCCAGCACTTTCTAGCTGGGTTACCACTGAGACTACTGTCAGCCTGAGCTGGCCTTTGGAGAATCCCCAGTTGGCTAACATGGTACCTGTTGCATCCTTCATCCTGTATCTGGTGGTAGCCTCCTTGTCTCTTTCTGCCAAGTTGCTCTCTTTCTACCATTTACTTTCTGTGCTCTCTTTGGTCATTCTAAACAGACTCTCCTTTCCTCTGGTCCCTCACTTTTGCCCAGCTTTGAGGAATGGGCCTTGGGGAGGCTGGTTTGTTTCAGTTCTGTGTTGGTTCTTCTCAATTTCAGATGCTGGAGATGATATCTACTAGACTGAGAGTCCAAAGTGACTTGGGAGATAGGGTTGGGAGGGTGTCCAGCTGGCCAGGTGGACTGTCTTGAACTTGAGCCTGAGATGTATTGACCTTTGAACTGGGTCTGTGCTCTAGGGGACCCCAGTGAAGTTATAAACCTAATCTCTTTCCCCTCTTCAGCAACTGAGGTGGGACAAAGGGGAGGGGAATTGTGTCTACCATGTATATGGGGTTTATTTGTGATTATACATATTGAAGTACATACTTCCTTTGTAAAAGCTTCTGGGTAACCTGTGGAGTCCCAGGCAGCTGAGCTTCCATGCCAGCGTGCAATCCTGGCCCCTAGGTGGTTGTGATTGGAACTCCCACCTCCTGTAGAGATCACCTCCAGCACTTGAAACAACATAGGACAGTAACAAACATCACCCCAGGACCACTGATTGGCATTGGGATAACAGAAAGAAAGCAGGGAAGAGCCCTCCCCGTTTCAGTCCATGACAACCACAGTGTGTGGCAAATAGCAACTCCCAAAAAGATGCATAAAAAAGATTCAGCAAAATATGGCATAGAGGGACTGATCTCACCATTTTTTTTTGTTTTTTTGGCTTTTTTCCAGGGCAATGGGGCTTAAGTGACTTGCCCAGGGTCACCAGCTAGTAAGTGTCAAGTGTCTGAGGCCAGATTTGAACTGGGTACTCCTGAATCCAGGGCCTGTGCTTTATCCACTCTGCCACCTAGCTGCCCCTGATCTCACCATTTTTAAAGATACCCACAACCTTTCAAGGGGGCTATCTCCACCCAGGTGGGAGGTTCCATGTTGGTGGAACTGTGCATGCTCAAAAGGCCAACCTCGGGTTACACTATTGCTCCTCTTTTCTGAGATTTTGCTCATCTGTTAAATGAGGATAATTGTATCAGTACCATTCTAATTCAATTCTACAAGCAAGTAAGGGAAGTAATATGACTGTGTAAAGAACATTAGTTATGAAATCAGAGGACCTGGGTTCAAATCTTACCTTGGACACTTACTAACTTTGTGACCTTGGGAAAGTCTTCTAACTTCACTACACCTAATTTTCCTCATCTTTAAATATGAGCCCAGTCCTCATGATCAGGCTCTCCCTGATACACTCCCCCATGGGGATTTTTGGGGAACCTGATTCTGGACAGATGCAATGGAAAACCTTGCTTTCTCGTTTGTAGCATGGGTAGCTGTTTCTATTTACTGTTCAATTTACTACATGGTGAAAAGGAACCTCTTAATTGACTGCTTAGCTAGAACTGGATATGTATTTTTTCTAAAAAAGAGCTTATTGCTGAGATTGTCCCACTGATCAGATTTTAAGAAAACAGAATTTGGCAGCCACATATAAAGGGGAAATAAATATTGTATGTAGGGCAGGGGAAACTGAAAAGGGGTTTCAATAATTTAAAAGTAAGAAAATAAAAGGTACTACCTGGCCAAATTGATCTTTTTCTTTCTTCCATGGCTGCACTGTGGATCTCTATGTGGGAAATGGCCTTGAGTTCTGAAAGGGCCAAATTTAGTATGAGAAGAGTTAATTGGGCAACGTGCCTTAATATTGAGGTAAGAAAAGAAACAGCCTCTTTCAAAAACAAACCAGGTTTATTAATGAGAACAAATTTAAAACACTGAGTCATACAAGTGAGATTAATAGAACTAGAAACAATGTATAAATCTCTGGGGTAAAAAGGCCCCAGGCACCCAAACCTGCCTCCAGCCCAGCTAGCTCCAAAGAGCTAGCTTTGCCTTAAAAACAAAACAAACTCTCCACACCCCAAATCTGCGATTAAGGAGAATCAGCTGTGCAGTCTCTTCTGTTTTGTCCAAAGGTCAAACACCAGCAGCTCCTCTAAATGTCTGCCTTCTTTCCTCATTTCCCTCAGAACCCTCTCTCACTAACTGCCTTTTCACTGAAACTCTAACCCCTCTAACTGAAACTCAATTGTATCTAACTGACCCTCCCACCACAAAGGAAGGGGCAGTTCTTATCCATGCTGAGTCTCCAATTGGCTCAGCATACCCACATGGGCTGTCCCCATGATAATCTAGCCAGACCCATGTGAATGTGGGGAAGGCCAAAAGAGGAGGCATAGTTCCTTCATGGGAATGCTAGAGTCCTAGAATCACTCTGGAGGACAACCGTGGAAATACCCTACTTTAATCTCCTTTTTATAGATAAGAAAATGTTAGATTTTACTGGACCTTTGCTGTGTCTTTGTAGGTTGTTAGACCAGAGATTCAGAGTTGGATGGAACCTTCAAGGTCACTGAGTCCAAAGTCCTCATTTTATAGCTGAGGAAACTGAGCTTCAGGAGAAGTGACTTTGCAGCCAATAAGAGTCTGAGGCAGCATTCCCAGCCAGATCTTCCTGATTCCAAGGTCGGTGTCTTACCCCCATGCCACAGTGCTTTCTACCTATAAACCCGTGATCTTTCTATATTTGTGTCACAGTGACTACTTTTCTTACACACACCCAAAGCTGAATTCACTGTGGATCCTAGAGTATCAAGAGGCTCACAGCTAGAGTGAAAGGATCCATCTGGTTGTGTATTCTAGGAAGCATCTCCTTCTTCAATGGGATGACTGTAATTCTTATGAAAATAGTAACTCACCACATGTCAGCTCTCATGGAGTGGTAATGGAGAGTGACCTTCAGAGAAAACCCAGAAGGGCTGAGTTCAAGTCAGACCTCTGATGAATACTGGCTGTGTCACCTTGGGCAAGTCTTTTCACTTCTGAGTATCACAGACAGCTCTCTAAGACAATACTTTGAGGAGGAAATGCCAACCAGCATTAGTAGTGAATCCTCACTGGGAGATGTCTACATTGAAGAAATCACAAGTCTGGCACAAAAAAGTAAAATAAAAATCAGAAAATAGAAGTTATGAGAGACAAAAGCAGATGATCAACATAAAAGAAATGTAGAATTTAAAAATGAAGGAGCAAATGGACAAAACTATTTGCCACAAGTACTTCTGCATTAAAAAAAAAAATGACATCCTGAATCTTCTAGGAATTTACATGATTCATTAAAATGCTCCCAATAGATTATTTATAATTCTTCTTTCTAAAACTGCTTGTTCACATCCTTTGCCCATTGTCAAATGCTGTACCCTTTGACTACTGCAGTGATTGGAGTTATACTATTTGTACTTGAGCTTAGCAGATCCAGATTCATGACTGACCCACTTACCTCCCATGTAGGGGATACATATTTACCTTAGGTTTTGCATTTGTTCTCCAGGAATCAACTTCTCTCAGTTCCTGGCTGTCCCCAAAGCAACAAGGAAGTCTTGGACCCTTTGTCCTGGTTTCATGACTTCCCACCCTGCTTCCTCTCCATACATGTCCACAGCAAGGTCAACAAGTGGGAAACTGCATCTTTTGTGTGTGTGGGGGGCAATGAGGATTAAGTGACTTGCCCAAGGTCACACAGCTGGTACGTGTCAAGTGTCTGAGGTCAGATTTGAACTCATGTCCTTCTGAATCCAAAGCCAGTGCTTTATCCACTGCACCACCCAGCTGCCCTGGAAGCTGCATTTTAAGCCAGTGAGGAAGTCTGAGCCCTAGATTCATAGGGCCAGGTCCCCTCTTTCATCTTATGGGAACTAAATTCACACATATGTTAAGAGAATTGTTTATTCCCTTCAGAGTCTATATGAAGAAGCAGACATCTGTGTATGCATACATATGTGGACTTTAAGTCATTCGATTTCTGGGATAATAGAACTGACTTCTGCTAGAGCAGCAAACCCTAACATTTACTCAATGGCCCCTACGCCACCCCCAGAAACCAGGAGTCTGGGCTGCATGTATTCCTGTTGGGACTGCTGGCTTGCTTGGTAGGGGAGAGAAATATGAGAAGACACTTAAATGTGGCAGAGAGAAAAGGAATAAAAAGAACTAGATCTATCCTAAAATTAATGACTTTAACAATGGAAAAGTAAAATGTTAAAAATATTTCCTTAAAGTCCAAAGCACATACATTGTGTGTTTTTTCACAGTTGGCAAATAGTAGCACTGATGGTTTTACCCGTTTGTTTTTCATTTTTTTGTGCTTTCAAACGTGTGTTGCTGTTAAGAGTTGCTAAGTTTAGAATTGTGTAAATAAAGAGCTAAATAAGAAAGTACACAGTGAACCTTGTGGGAAGAGGACAGTCATTGGGCTCTATCCTTTTGGTGGTGGCTGTCATTATTGTTGTCATCATTATTGTTTTTTATTTTTAAATCTGGGCCCATGCATCCATTGGCCGAGGTAATTCCTAGTGAAGAAACTCACTTTATAAATATAGATCAGAAACTGTTATGTATTTTACAATCTTAGAAGGCTGTTTGTGAAGTAAGGGACTTATGCAGAGTCACACAGTCAGTTGGTAAATGAACCAAGACTCAAAGAAGACCTTCCTGTCTCCCAGACTGGCTTTCTAGCCACTGTCAAGTTTCTTTTCATCCTGTCCCAAAGCATTCCAGAGATCTGAATATCAGATACGCTCTGTAGTTGATGTTTTAAGAATAATTCTGCTGGAATAATGTCATCAATGTCAAAGGAACAACCCAATATAATCTTCACTTGTGGTATTTCAAATGGCATTTTCTAGAGTCATGCTGATGTTATCAGAGATTGGAAGGTTTTCTTCCATCTCAGTCATCTGGACTCTTTGGATCTGTGGGGAAGTCCATGTGCTCTGGCCCCTTGTTGAAGGACATGTGTGGCCAGCAGCTTCTAGCTGGTCTCATATCCCAAGGTCTGTGGTGGTGCCAATGTTTGCATGCCCAGCTCCATTGGAACTACCTCAATTCAGCAGCTCTGTTACACTAGAGTTGGTGTTTCCCAGCAAACACTGAATTTCTGCTTGCCTAGGAGAAGAGAAATGACATATTTTATTACAAATTATTGTTTCTCTCAGAAGGGCATTCTTTGGATAAGCTTCCTTCAAAGATCAAAATCAACGGCAAGTCAACTATTTATCCATCAAAATTCATGGTCTATGTCTCTGGAGTCAGGAGGACCTGAGTTCAAATTCAGCCTCAGACACTAGATACTTACTAGCTGTGTGACCCTGGGCAAGTCACTTAACCCCAATTACCTCACACCCCAAAAAACAATCCATGGTCTAATCCTCACTGGAACTTTTATTGTTTCCAGTATCCCCTTGCCCCACAACAAGTCTGTTTCTTTATTTAAATGTAACTCCCTGGCCATCACTCTTTCAAGTCCGTATAATAAATGACACCTTGGTCCTCTTCATCATTTTCCTTGGTTCTAAAAGTGACTGGAACTTCATAAGGACATCTGTCTTTCCTTCCTTAAATCATTCTTGGCACTCAAGTTTGTAACATTTATCCTCATATACTCCTCTTAGTAGCTTTCTATCCAGTGATCTTAATGTCTCCTCAGCTGATTTAATGAACTTCAGAAAACAATTTGAGTGTGGGCCTTTCTTTTCTCTTTATCCCCAACTGGGTTTTATTGGTCTGGACTAAAGTGGTAGTAAACACTAAAATTTACGGCGCGCATGAAGGTTTGCAAAGAGTTTTACAGACACTGCCTCTTTGGAGGATGATTATGTGACCATGCCTACTAACGGAAAGGGCAAAAAGCAAAGAAATGCAAATGCACTTTGAAAGGGTCAGACTTCTTGTTGGAGGTCCTACAGATGTATAAGAGGTAGAGGCTGAACTTCTTTCCTCCTAATCTGCTCTCCCAGTGGGGAGGAAAAAGATGAGTAAAGTGGTCAGATGATATTAAGAGAATTCGAATGATTATAATAGCATTTAAGGTCCTCATGGTCTTTTACATGTGATATTATTTGATGCTCACAGCAATCCTGGGAGATAGGTGCCATTGTTATCTCTATGTATAGGTATATATTTTTAAAATTTATAATTTTATGTATATAGATACATACACATGGCATGGCCAATTTAAAAACTTGTTTTGATTAAATATATATGTTTGAAACACAAGTTTTGTTTTCCTTTCCTTTTCAATTGTGTCAGGGGTGGGAGGGAGAGAAGGTAGACTTTTGCTGATTAAAAAATAGTTAAAAATAAAATAAAACAAGTGTCAGGCAGGGAATAGATATGTAAGATTATGAAACTTGCAGACTAAGGAAGCTGTGGTAAAGACTGAGTGACTTGTCTAGGATCAACCATCTAGCAATTGTATGAGGCAGAGTTTGAACTTGGGTCTTCCTGACTCCAAGTCCTGAGCTCTAGCAGCTGTGCCACCCAGCTGCATCAAGTAAGCTGTGTAAGGTACTGTATTATGTAAAATCTAAATTGTGGGTTCTAATCTGCCCTCCCCCCCCCCAGTTTTGGGGGGAAATTGGCTAAAATCACTGATAAATTCAGCAAGAGTTTAGACTTTTAAGATAGTGAAGAGAGAAAGACTGAGACCAGATTCCTTTATAGCATGGAAATCCTAGCTCAGACTGAATTCTGTATAGCCAGAGAGAAAGAAAGCAATTTCCTTTCCTAGCAGCCCATGTGAAATCTCTCACCACCAAGCCAGTGTCTGAACGACTAAGAGGGCCCCACCCCTGTTCTCCTTCTGCCACCACCAAGTCAGTTCCAGACAAAAAGAGGCTGATCCTCAATGATTTCTCCTAGAAGCCATCTGTGAAACAGGAAGCAGGGCCGTCCACACACACACACACACACACACACACACACACACACACACACACACACACACACACACACATCTCCAAGCTAATTGGCTGGTAGCTCTGACTGACAAGTCCCACAGGTGGTTCTATAGATGTAACTTCCAGATGCTAAAGTCACATGGTCTCTAAATCACATGCTTTCTCCTCATGGCAGAGCTTCCCTACAGTGTCTCTCTGGCAGGGGTGCCATTCCAGTTCTCACAGTACATAACCTCTCAGGCTTCAAGGCCTCTCTCTAAGACTCCAAATTGTCAAGAAGGTCCTAACCAGCATTGGTAGAAAGACTTTTCTCAGTGGGGACTTCCTAATGGGAATGAAATCACAGATTGAGTCCCTATAACCTACACACAAACTCATACATGTGTGCATACACACCTTCATTATATATTGTATGTGCAAATACATGTATTAAGCAAGCATTTATTAAGAATCTAGTATGATATTCTATATCTACATATATAATATGTGTGTATACATGTGAGAAATAATTATTAACAACCGATATCTTTGGGGACCCAGTGATCTCCCCTTCTCCCTTAGTCCCTTCTCCCTCCAGACCCTAACCCCACTCAGAGGCAAGCCCTCCTTGAGAAATTCCATCAAATCTCCTTATCTGGGTCCAACCCAACCTAAGCTTACAAGGAATCTTGGATGGAGATAGATCCTTTTGTCTTGATGGATGGAGGACCACATGAAATTAAACCACACTGAGGTGGAAACTAGCTTGAGTGGGGGGTCTTAAAATCTTTCTGTGATGTCATCTTCCCCAATGTGGTAAAAATTATTTGTGGTAAAGATTAATATCAAAAGTTTTAGCTGAATCATTTGGGAGGGGCCACACCTGGTCCACCCTGAGATTGTGCATGCTACTGAGCAGCTTTTGAAGGACCTCCCCTTTTGGGGGAGGAAAAACTGAACTCGACCAGAAGGGAGGGAACTTCTGGTAGGAGGGGCGTGTTCAAAGAGTTCATGCTCTTTCAGCCTGGCAGGGGATTCTGGAGGGGTCCTGGACCTGGCAGACACATGTGTTTTGCTTCATTTCTGGAGACTGCATTTTTCAAATGAGCAACTGTAAACTGACTGGGGTTGGTGAGTTTAACCCTAAATTCCTTTTAACTACCTTAATTGGGAATGCTCTGGGATTGTATAGGCTAAGCTTAGAGTTAAGACTATCTATCTGTATTTTCTACTTCCTTATTTCCTTAATTGGTTTCACCTTTGTGGTTTAATTAATTCCCAAATAATAAAACCTGATCCTTTATGAACTAAAGCTCAGAGGCTCCTTTTCTCATTGGCCTGGGAGGAATATATAAAAAGGAATGTTCAAAGGGAAGATTAAACCTAAAAGAGTCCCTCATATTTCCAGGGCCCCAATATTAAGGCGAGTCACCCTAATAAAGCTCCGTATATCAAATTTTGGCCCCCACACCAAGAGATGAGTCATCTGAGTCATGACTCTCCAGACTTCATTTTAATATAACCCACCTCCAATCATGTCAACCAATTAGATTTGATTGCTGTGTGATAGACCTCCTTTGATGGGAAGGGTATATAAACCAAGACCCAATTTCCATGAAGGGTCTTTGGTATGAGAGATATAGACCTCTTTTTATTAATACCCCACCAGCTTTATTAATAAATGATTAAATTGAGGCAGATAGGTAGCACAGTGGATAAAGCACTGGCCCTGGATTCAGGAGGACCTGAGTTCAAATACAGCTTCAGACAGACATAGGACACTAACTAGCTGTGTGACCTGGGCAAGTCACTTAACCTTCATTGCTCCACAAAAACAAACAAATAAATACATAAAAAATGAATGAGTGAATGAATGAATGATTAAATTACCTAGAAATTATTTCTCTCATTTTTTTAATCATCTCCCCTCCCTATATATACATATATATATATATATATATACATACATACATGGATATATTTATGCAAATGTGTATCAAAGCCATTTAAAAGTGGCATTTAAACCCACATTTCCTGTCCTTTGGGGTTTCCAAGTTGAATATGTGTACATTTATAAAAACTAGTGAATGTGCATGTACATGTGTGTATGTCCATTATACCTACACAGAGCTTGAGTCCACCCTGGGTTTATATATCAAGTTTGTAGAGAGTCAAGCACAATTTCCTTTCTTAATGGCCACTAAAACCTCATAATCAAAGGGGAACCTGGGATCAGGAAAATGAATTCATCTTGTTTAAAGCCCAAGCAAAGGTCAACTAATGAATTGGGCAACTATTTAGTTGTAGGCAGGCCTTGACCCACAGTCATCTCAGAAACAAGGGGTTGGCCTAGATTGGATCTGATCTAAGTCCCAAATGGATAGATTCAGTGATGTTGGTGATCCTTTTCATTTTGTAGTTTGAGTTGGCTCAGGTTCTCTGTTAACATAAATGTGGCATTTGCCCTGAAATCCTGCTGCTTACGGAAGCATTCCAGGGCATTAAAATACATCTCATTTGCTAAGTGGAAAGATTTATAAATAGCTGTGTGGGGAAAAAGTCATTTTGTTTTCAGCTTAAGGCAATCAATACCTGGCTAGCCCTTCTCCCAGAATCTGAATTTATCAGCAGCAGGTTTTACCCAGACATTTGATGGTGCTGCCAAAGCCTCATTGATTCTTCTTACATGGTAACTATAATTCCATCCACCTGCACCAAATTTAAAGAGTAGTTTAATCTGCACAAATATCTACCACTTTCTTCCTTATTATTCTTCAGGTAAATCTTCTTCCCAGTAGAATCAAACCATCAATTCCAGAATTCCAGGAAGAAAAAAACATCCTGGAGGCTACTACCACCTTTTTCATTTTTCAATCTTATCTTGGCTTTCTGTGTTACATAGAGATTCTCTCTCTCTTTCTCTTTCTCTCTCTCTCCTTTCCTTTTTCCCTTTCTCCTTTCTTCTATCTCTCCTTTCTCTCTCCTTCTCTCCTTTCCTTTTTCCCTCTTTCTGTCTTTGTCTCTCTGTCTCTGTCTTTGCCCTGTCTTTGTCTCTGATCCTTTGTTCTAGTCTCAGAATGAACATTTTTTTTTAAAATGAAAGGTTTTGTCCTCCATTGTGCACTGCTGCCTTCACACACACACAGTTTTCAAAATTATGCTATTTGCTGACTCACGGTACATGTAGCATCACCAGAAGAACATGGCTGTCCTTTGTTTCAAGGAGGAACTTGGCTCCATTGAGAGAACTGCTCCATTCCCCCAAAGCCTTCTAGACCCAGATCCCATCCTAGGCTTTCAGTTCTCCATCAAAGCCTCCTCCTCTACATTTCCATAGGAATGTACCAGAGGCATCTCCAACTCAATGTGTCCCAAACAAATCTGATTCTCTCACCCTTCCCAGCCATTCTGGTAACAACAGGATTGATGCCCTGGACTTCTCACTCTCACTCCACCTATCCAATATGGCACCAGTTTCTATCTCCACCAAATCTCTCACAGACCGTTCTCTCCACTTACATAGCCACAACTCCAGCTGAGAGTTTTAATCATCTCATTGGATTTTTTGCCTCAGATTTCTCCTTACTGTGATCCACTCTACATAGCCTTGGAAAGAAATCTTCCTAAATTGCACATCTGATCATGCATGTATATATGTGAATGTATATGCATGTGTATGTGCATATTCACACATATATGTGATGTGTGTATAAGTGTACATGTGCATGCATATGGATATCAATGCTTGCATAATTCTTCCCTTCCTTCTCATTCTTTATGTTTTTGTTTTAAGAGAGAGAAGGAATTGAGATTATGGAGGTTCTAGTTCTTGGCCTAAGGATCACAAAGGCTTTGGAGAACAACTATAATGCAAGTTTAGTATTAAGGCATTAAGATCATCATAGCTACTATTTATCTGAAGCATTAAAATTTGCAAAGCACTTTATAACATGTGGACACTAGTATGTCTGTGAACTAGGCAGATGAAGAATAGGAAAAGAAAAGGTCTGAAATAATTAGAAAAGTGATAAAAGTAGGCATCTGAACCTTCAAGAACAGAAAATCCTGGGTGGAAAGTCTGGGGTGGAAGCACTTTTGATTTCTAGAAAGAAGGGCCAGACAGCTGCTGAAGCCCCAGCTCACTGCTCTAGAGTTTTGGGTTTGTTTTCCTGGTGCTTTGGAACCCCTCCCCCCCACCTGCCATGATTCCTGAATTCAAAAATTCATTTTAGGAGAATAGAGGGATCCAGATGGGGAGGGAGAACAAGGTAGCTAGGCATCTATAGAAGAGTGATTACTTATTGTTTTCTCCCTCCTCCTGCCCTAGGAATGAAGTTTGCTTGATGCTGGGAAAAAGATGGATGTTCCCAAATCTTTCCACACTCCTGCTAATAATGTTTGTGCCTTCAAAACAGAACAAAATTGGGCATGGCAAGAAAGTGCCTCAGGAAAAGATTTCTCTGGATTTTCTTAGAAGGGATGGGGCATTTAATGAAGGGGAGGTGGCAGTAAGGAACGTAGAAAAAGAACTCTTAGCTCACACTTTTCCCTACACGTCCTGCCTTCCCTATTACTGTAGTGGGGACCCCCATCCTCCCAGTCCCTCAGGCTCATAACTTAGGCATCATCCTGGACTCCTCACTCTCTCCCACCCTCCAGACCCAAGATGATGTCAAGGCTTTTTGATTTGACCTTTGTAACATCACCTGAATATGCCCCCTGCTGTCCTCTGACACTGCCCCTACACTGGTACAAACCCTCATGCCTCACTGCTGCAATACCTGCTGGTCAGTCAGCCTTTCTCAAGTCCCTCCTTGCTCCAAGGCATCCACCATTCATGCCCCAAAGTGATTTAACTAAAGCTCAGGTCTGACCATGTCACCCCTGTACTTAAACTCTTGTGGTTCCCTATTGCCACTAAGAGCAGATACAAAATGCTTTGTTTGACATTCAAAGCCCTAGCCCCTCCCAGCTCTCCCGTGTTTTTAGACCTCATTTCCCATTGCATACTTTTTGATCCAGTGACCCTGGTCTCCTGGCTATTACCCAAACAAGCTCCTCCATCTCTCAGCTCCAGGCATTTCTTTGGCTTTTCCTCATGCCTGCAATGTTCTTCCTCTTCCACTCTGACCACTGACCCCCCTGGCTTCTTTTCAGTACAAACTAAATTCCCACCTTCCTCAGGAAGCCTTCCCCATCCCGCCTAATCCCACTGCCTTCTCTCTATCCATAATCTCCTATTTGTCCTACACAAAGTTCGCTTTGTACATATTTGTTCAGCATCTCCTCCATTAGACTGTGAGTTTCTTGAGGGCAAGAGCTGTCTTTTGCCTCTTTTAGTGCCTGGCAAATAGAAGGTGCTTAATAATATTGGATACATTGTATAAAGATACAAATGATTTCTCCCTCTACTCTAGACCTAAATTTTCCTTAACAAAAGGAATTCCTGGTCTGGTTAATCCCTCCCCCTATGCACATCAGCAACTTTTGTTATTAAAAGTCTTAGCTTTTTCCTGCTGCTGGGCAGAGTTCTAAGGGTCCTCATCACAGTCAATACATGTCACAGTTAGGAAGAACCGGGTTCGAGTATTGCCAGCATCCCATCTGCTCTCAACATAGCTTCTAAAAAACAGGAAGGATGCGTGTACGGGATGGAGAGAAGTGCAAAGGGGGACAAAACAATGGAAATTACTGGGGCTCAGCAACAGTCTGAAAGGGGACCCTGAACCTGACTATATATATATCAGTCCTCTTTGAGAAGGAAGGACAAACAACAATAATATTACAGGTGTCTCTCTTTCTCAGAAGAATCTTTATTCATCTGTTTTTATTGACATCCATTGTAAAATCAATGAATTTCTATGAAAATAATAATAGTACACACAATTTTGTGGGTTAGCCAATACAAACTCTAATCAAGCAAAGAACTACTGATTACACATTGAGATCAGAATATAATTAAACTCTAATGTCATTCTTAAAAAAATGTGCATATATTTGACAATGACTTGTAACATGTTTTGTAATGGAACATTAAGGAATGTTTCTAAGTTTAACATTTGTCCCTGCACACTGACAGTATGATATGTTGTACAGGCTCGTTTTATAATATGTAGTTTCAGCTTCCTGGAAGGGTTTTTTTAGATATTTTTAAAAGAATAATCTGCAATTTGGGAATTTTGAGTACAATTATATCATAATAACATATGTATATATGTATATATATTTAAATTTAGCTCTTTACAAAAAGTTAAATGGCTGAACTATATTATAAAATCCAATTTATTTTCACAATATTTCTAACCATTTTTTCTTAGGTTTCCAATAAGCAATATTTCATTTCAAAATTATAAAATGTAAAATGATAATTCTAGTGGAAAAAGTAGTTGCATCCCATGAGAAGTTAATTTGCAATATGTTATCTGCTAGGACTTGCAATTTGTAACACTGCATATTATGAGTATTGGCTGTGATGGCAATTGTAATAAAGTGCTGTATTTACGTGATTTTCTTTTTTAAGTTCTTTAGATTTTTTTCTTTATTTATTAAGAATCCAATTTTCCTTTTCTTTGTTTTGTTTCTATGCCAGGAAGGGCATGCTTATACATTTGTTTCTGCATATCAGTATAAATCCTGGGCAAGGACTTGTTAGCTATTTGCCCTCTTTCTCACTCATCTCCCATCTCCCCTGTTATTGGCATGCCTGACCTGTTCTTCATCTCTGCTGACAAAATACATAACATCAGCTAGGTGGCCCATTGGATGGGCATTTAACATTTTTGGTAAATGTTAAAGTACTATATAAATGTTAACTACTAATGGTGGTGACAACTAATAAGTTACCATTAAGTAGTAACAAGACAAAACTGACATTTATATGTTGCCTTAAGGTTTGTGAAACCTTCCCTTTCCCTCCTCCCATCCCTCCTCCCCTCTCCCCATCTCCCTCTTCCCATCTTTCCTCCCCTCTCCCCCTCTCACTCTTTCCTCTTTCTCTCCCTTCCTCTCTCCCTCTCTTTCTTCTTTAATGTGATCCTCACAGCACCCTTTTAAGGTGAGATGCCCCTACCATCCCCACTTACAAATGATGGCATTAAGGCTGCTCAGGGCTAAATAGTACCTTGCCCAGGATCATGCAGCCATTCTCTCAGGCACACTATAGAGTCAGGGACCCTGAGCTCCAGCCCAGCCTCCTAGGCCTGCTGGCTACCCAATGGGCCTAAATGCAGACTTAGAACAAGGACCTCTTGATCTCAGAGCTTCTGTAAGAACAGGATGCTTCAGGGTAACTGATACTAAATTGCAGAGAAGGTGATTTTTAAAAAATTGCCAAGTACAATAAACCTTATCTCATGTGAGCTATGGGTTAGAGACCACAGTTGGTAGTGACTTCATTTGAGTATGTGTTCCTTATCCCACACTACCTTACTCCAGTGCATTGTGGTAGACCCTAAGAGAAAGATCAAGAAGCTCTGCCCTCATCTTCAAGGACCTCACTAGCTATCTCAGGAACATGTAGAGCTCATTATTTTTTAGCCATTGAGAACTGGTAGCTGCCAGCAAATTTTCTTCCAAGTTCTGCAGAGTAAGTTTGGAGGGATGGACCAAAGCTAGAAAAGAACAATGTGGAAGGGGAGCCGGCCATCTCAGTCTGGAACAAGAATGTTCCAAACCAGAGAAATCTCAGCATTGCTCACAGGGAGCTGGAGATGCCTTCAGACATGATGCTGCCCCATCCCCTAATTTTACAACCAGGGAAGGTGAGCCTAGAAGGATGAGTTGGATGGCCCAGGGTCCTCCAGGTAGTTATGTGGCAAGAGCTGGGATTCAAATCCCATCCTCTGACTCCCTTTGAAGACGATTTGGGAGGGAACGTGGCAAAAGAACCTGTTAAGTCTGAGTACCTATTATCATCCTGGGTAAAGGAAATCATTTTTAAACATATAACCAGGAGGTCCTGCATCAGCAAAGGTAGGATCCCACAACCCAGCACAAGCCAGACCAAGAGAGAGCTCAGAATAGACCAGGCTCTGCTCACTGCACCCCAGTGGTGCGGAACAGGAAGCTACTTGCAGAGGAATCTGTCTATTCTCTGGGAACTGGCCTGACCACATTCTTTGGCCCTCATTTAGTTTGCCTGAAGTCATAGAAACCTGGACAATTCAAGGCGAGTTCAACATTGCCTTTTTTTTTATTTTTAATTTGGAAAGATAACTTTCACAAAGGAACATTGTTTTTTATGTTTTATGTTCTCATAAAATGACAGAAGAGATTTCAGGAAACTAAATGGCAACAGGCTCCCTCATAAAAAAAGTACTGAAACATGAGTCCTTTCTTGAGGATAGTAAGTACTTAACCTTATAGAATTCTCTTTAAGCATTATTTCTTATTTGTACAAATGGAATTTGTTTGTGTTAGTCAACATCAAGTGAAAGCCAAGAGTGGAAGTGTAAATAAGATACTGATTACACTTTGCAATAGCTAGGCTTACTTGGACTTTCACACTAGGCTTACTTGGACTTTCATACTAGGCTTACTTGGGCTTTCATTCTATCCTTACTTGGACTTTCACACTAGGCTTACTTGGACTTTCATACAAGGTTTACTTGGACTTTCATACAAGGCTTACTTGGACTTTCATGCTTTTATTATGTAACGATTGGAATAACGCCACCTGCTGGATACTTACTGTAGAAGAGTTCTGCCCATGAAGGGAAGGTCTTTGAGGGCAAGACCAGGAGTCAGGAAGTGACGCAGGCTAGTGGGAGGAGGAAGGAAGAGACTGGCGCTCAGGCTCGCGCTCTTTTCCTCTGGACTCTGGTGGAGAAGGGAGCTAGAAATGTGCTCTCCCTTTAATAGATAGAAATCTAGGCCTTTTTCTCTCTCTTTACCAAATTCTTATTCTCCTTAATAAATGCTTAAAAGTCTAACTCTTGCTAAAGCTTATAATTTATTGGCGACCACTCATTAGATATTTTAGACAGTTTAGCTAGAATTTTAGCCCTTAACAGATGGCTGACCACGAAGAGGAAAGCTGAACCTCACTTCTGATCTTCCGGTTGGGTAAGAAATTTCCCCTACCCTTTAAACTGCTAAGTACTGGTGTACTGGCTGTGTTTTCCTTTAAATTTTTTCGAATGGACCTTTTAAACTCCCTAATTATCCTATTTTTGATTTTAGTCTGTTTAACCAGACAAATGGGAGATAAGATCATGTTAATGCTTTGTTTTTGTGGATTTTCTATTTTTCTTTTTATTTTTGTTAAAAGAGCCAGCAACTTACTCACACAAGGAAATATCTCTCCCTCTCCCAACCATGCTTTTTCAGAGAAACCTGTAGAGATTCCCGCAGCTTTTCCCAGTTCTAACACTAATTGTTGCTCTAATTTTGCATGCCTGGAGGCAATGACCCACCCTCTAGAAGCTTTTAATCCCCTAGCACCTGGAGGCAAAGTGGGGGAAGAGGAATCCAGGCCTGAGTTCAAAATCAAGTCTGATTCAAATTGCTCTGGTCCCTCCCCTCCTCTCCAGACCCCACCCTCTACTCCTCCCATGGCCAAGCCCATTGCTTCCCCTGCCTGGGAAGTCCAGAGAACTGATGCGCATGCTCAACTTTCTCTAACTACATTTGCAGCTTCAGGCTCAGCCCTTCCCCAGCCTGGCTGTGCTTCTGAGACAACTTTAGAAAACCCTTTAAATTCCAGATATGCTCGATTTGTTCATAATTTTGCTAACCTGCTTTTGTCTTTAATTAGTAATCTTATAAAGCGTTTGTATGGTGAAAAGCCCGACAGACAATATAGAGGGGTTAAAGAAGAAAAACTTAAGCTGAATAAGAATGACAATCATCACCATAGTTCAAGACTCCGCTTCTTTTGCCATGGAAGGGTACATATTTTACAGAAATGTAGAAGTAAGCAGCAAGGTATTGATATGAGTATTGGGGATTTTAGATATCGGAATCAAAAGTGTTCTGAATTCACTCAGAGTATTAGTATCAGTTCAGAGGTTACATAGGATTTCTATGCTATTATATATACATTTTGAAATTAATGGTATGGGTTTATTTTCATAGAGATTTTCATGCTTTTGAGATTGTGTCTTATACCTAGTTTCTAAAACAAGGAGAATATTTGTAAAAGCTTTTTATAGTCATGTGATCAAGTTTATATTTTATAATACTCTTATTGATATTAAGTTCATATTCATTTAGATTTCCTTAGTTTGAATTTCACTGTCTTTTATTGTTCCATTTGTATTTTCTTCTATTCATTTGTCTATCTAATTTTGAAACATGGCAAGATGGTTTTGATTTTATTATACAATGTTAATTCTAGGAGTATTGTGCTCCCATATTCCGAGTTGTTTGTTTTTGTTATTTTTTCTCAACTGATTATTTGATCAAACTCTTTAAAGCATTTCCCTGGCAAATTGTTTGCCATGGCAAGTGTAAATTGATTCTAGAAGTATTATTTTTGATAAGCATATTCCAAAAAAAAAAAAAAAAGAGGGGAACATTTGTAAAAGTTTTCTTTTTTCAAAAAAAAAAGTTTTCTTTGAGATTCTGTTGTGCTTTAACTTATATTTAAATATGTTCAGATTTTTCACAAAAGTAATTGTATACTAAGTAAAAAAAGGTATTATTTGAAATTGTTGCATAATTATATATTATATTCTGAGTCAAGATGTATTCACATTTTTTGCAATCATTTATTATCCTCAATTTTTAAATCCATATGAGACTTGGATTATGGGAACTTATCATTTAAGACACTAATTGCCTTTATTCTGAGTTATCAGATGCCAGTTGGCCAAGATGCCATCCAATCACAAGAGGAATACATGCAAGAGCAGACACTGAACTGTCACATGAGGGGAGACATGCATGAAGTCAAGGTATGGCCGAGGGAACGGCTTTTGACTAATGTTGAGGTTGGATTCTCTTGGTTTAACATTTTATTTTATTTTTCCCCACAATATTGTACAGATGGCTGGAAGTATTCATCCCACCCATCTCACTTCTACACCTGGCTTCTATGCTCCCTCCTATATGCCTGATGCCATGGACATCTCAAATCCCATGCATCTGATTAAGTCTGACTCAGTTTCCTCCAATATGTTCAGTGGCATGGACATATATTCCATTCACCTATTTTAAGCCTGGTATACTGCATGGGCAGTATATATTGCTCAAGTGTGGGAATGCTCATATCCCATCATTTCTCTGTTCTTTTATGGTAACCCCCATAATTATCTCAGGTGTCATGATAAATACAGTGTTGAATTTGGCCTTGACACCTGTTACCAATTATATTAGATTTTTAAATTTCTCATAATGGCATGAGGATAATTAGGCAGATGATGCAAAAAGTGATAAAACAAAGATAAAAATTATTTTTATTAATTAATATTGCAGCAATTGTCTTCTCAATTACCCTCCATGAGGGGGGACTATAGTAATATTATAATTTTAAAGAATGTTTTAATTTTTGTTTTATTATATGTTTCATGTGTAACAACTAAGATTATGAATTCCCTTAGACATGTTTTTGAGAACTTTCATTGTTTGATTTGATTATTGACAAAGCTATTTTAAAGTTGTGTTAAGCTCAATTTTGTAGGAAATTTTCCTGGCTGATTACCAGCATCCACACATCAACCCCTGAAAAGACTTCCATTCCACGACTACACCTAGAGGACATCTGAGAAAAGACTTTCAGAGACTTTAAATGAACAGTTTTGATTTGTTCTTTTTGTTGGTTTTTTTCTCTTTCTGTTATAATATACACCATCTGTAACATGTATTCTCTGCAGAGGCCCTCCCTTTGCAAGACTAATGTCAAAGCGTCGGTTCATGAGGACAAAAAAAATCGCCCCTCTGGACAAAACTTTCCTCTCTTCCTTTTCTATATTGTTGTTCACATATTATTAGTTAGCAATAGTTATCATATTGTTTTTACTGTTCCGTCAAGGAAACATTTTGTTTCTTGAGGAACAACAGGGGGGACTGTAACGATTGGAATAACGCCACCTGCTGGATACTTACTGTAGAAGAGTTCTGCCCATGAAGGGAAGGTCTTTGAGGGCAAGACCAGGAGTCAGGAAGTGACGCAGGCTAGTGGGAGGAGGAAGGAAGAGACTGGCGCTCAGGCTCGCGCTCTTTTCCTCTGGACTCTGGTGGAGAAGGGAGCTAGAAATGTGCTCTCCCTTTAATAGATAGAAATCTAGGCCTTTTTCTCTCTCTTTACCAAATTCTTATTCTCCTTAATAAATGCTTAAAAGTCTAACTCTTGCTAAAGCTTATAATTTATTGGCGACCACTCATTAGATATTTTAGACAGTTTAGCTAGAATTTTAGCCCTTAACAATTACCTGGTCTTCACAGCCATAAGCACAGTGCATCCTCACAAGTGCTTAATTCTTTATTACAAATACTTATTATTGTAAGAAACATTTGAATGTGAACACTTGATAAAGTCCAGATTTGACTGTGGCACTCCCCTCTTCTGGAAGCTTCTAGGGCTCCCTCATCCTTGGAAATAAATGCAAATGTCTCAGTCTGCCATGTAGAGCCTGCCACTGTCTGTCTCCAGCCTGTCTTGCCCAACAGATTCCCCATGACTCCCCCTCTGCTGTATTCCGGCCAAGCTGGCTATCCAGCACTGTATTTGTGTGACATTAGATGTCACTGCACAGACCACCTCTTATATTCTGACTCCTCACTCTCTCTTGGGACTTCAGTTTCCTCTGTGCCTCAGTTTCCACACCACCTCTTCCCCAGGGCCTTTGCTGATTGCTCCCGTTGGCATATCCCTGGGACTTAGGGCTGCAGGGGCTGAGGATGGAGAGGATTTGTCCTTAAAGGATGGAGTATCTGTAACTGCTTCAGGCCACTGGGAGACAGCTCATTCCTCTCAGTCTCCCTACGCCCTAGAATGAAGCATGTGCTTGTAGCCCAAGTATGGTGGACACACTATATTTGTGAGTGCTCAGGGAATCCTTTGATCATGGATGGAGGCATCAGGCAGCCAGAAGCCAGGTCCCTGGGCCAGGACTAGGACACACCAGAGCTGAGTTCTTGTCTGGGAATTATGCAAAGCAACATCAGGGCCTTAATCAGGGTTTCCTGAAACCTGCAGCAGTGTGGGGGTGGGGGCATGGGGGGAGGGGAGTGTGTGTGGGATTCCACAAAAGCTTCTAAGTTAAAAATTAGATGAGGCTAAAGGTTCACTGGAGAGGTGTGGGGGGGGGAGGGGGCAGGGAGATGGTTTCTAGATCTGGATTCCGGGGAGACATAGGCTCAAATCTTTTTTCTGATTGCTAGCATTACTACAGCTAGTTAGCCAGAATGTAGATATCACTTAAAGGTTTGTAAAGCACTTTACAAATATTATATTACTCAATGCTCAGAACAGCTGTAGGTGGTAAGCATTATGATTAGCCCCATTTTACAGATAGGAAATGGAGGCACTTAGAAGTGAAATGACTTGCCCAGTGTAACACAGCTGGTAAGTGTTTGAGGCCAGATTTGAACTCAGGTCTTGGTGGTGCAGTGGATAGAATGCCAGTACTGGAATCAGGAAGACTCATCTTCCTCAGTTCAAATCTGGCCTCAAACACTTCCTAGCTGTGTGACCCTGGGCAAGTCACTTCACCCTGTTTGGCTCACTTTCCTCATCTGTAAAATGAGCTGGAGAAGGAAACGGTGAACTACTTCAGGACCTTTGTCAAGAAAACCCCAGGTGGGTTCAGGCAGAGTCAGACACAACTGAAAAATGACTCAACAACAACTTCCTTCCTCTGTGCCCAGTGCTCCATCTACTGCACCACTTGCAGTGTTTGCAAGATCTTTGTTCCCATGACACAGCTGAGAAGCTGGTGGGGGGCGGGGAGCTGACCCACTAGAACCAAACTTATGTAGGTTATGGGGTCATGGATCTAAGGGAGGGAAAGACCTTCCGGGTCTTCCAGGCCAACTTCTGAATTTTACAGGTAAGGAAACTGAGGCCCACAGAGGTCATATGGTTGGCTCCAGATCCCATATAATGCAGGGAAGGGCCAGAATTTGAACCCACATCCCAGAAGCTCATTGCATTCTGCTCTGCTGCCATATGGCAGTTATTCTATTTATCGCATCATCCCAAAGCTATTTTTGAGCGTACTCCTCCCTCTTCCAATCCATCTGTTCCTCTTTCATGGACAGGGACACGACCAGCTGAGAGGTGGCAGAAAGTACATAGACTGGGACCCTCTGGCCCATAATTGAACAACAGTGGGGAGCCAAGGCTGGACATATGGAGCAGGGACTGGCCTGTGAGTGCTCCTGGACTGGCTGAGTGATGCGGGGGAGACGGGCCTCCCCTCTCCTCTCATCCCTCATCCCCTGTCCCATCTCCTTCCTCTCCATCCCTCCTCCCTCCTGTCTTGTCTCTTATCCACCTCAGGGATTCAAATGTCAGCCTTGCACAGGGGTCATGCTGATCTGCCCTGCTTCGTTCCAATTTTGGTACATGTGCTGAGGAAGCGAGAGCAAGGCCCAGTCTTAGGGAAAGAAAGACAGAAGGGACATAAGTGGAGATTTTAACAGCCATGAAGACAAGAGAGTAGAGGAATCTTGAATTAGGAAGCAAATAGTTTCCTTCACAGGAAGCTAAGGAAAAGAGCAGTGTCCTTGGCATATAGGGCTGTCAGAGAAACAGGCTGACATGCATGCCCCAATCCATGGAGACACAGGAGACACTGAAGGGTAAATCCCATGAGTGGCTAAGTAGCCACCAGAGTGAAGCTATCCCTAGGTACTCCTGGCATATACCTCAGGAGAAAGACTATTGGTTAGTTGGTTGGTGTCCTTTGTTCTTGAAAAGGCCCCAGATGCCACCACTATTCTGGAATCAAGTCACAGTGTGTCCAACTGTGGCTGATCTGACCAGTATGAGCTCAGAAGGCTGTCACAGGTCAGGCACAAATAGTCCACATGAATATTTGGAACAGAGATAGCTCCAAATTTGTTTAGCTCACCGTTCTCTTGAGCTACCTTTTTTGAGCAGGGCTACCTAAAGCAAAGGTAAAAGGGGGCATCTAGATGGCTCAGTGGATAGAGTGATGGGTTCAAATAAGAGCTCAGTTACTCACTAGCTGTGTGACCCTGGACAAGTCACTTAATGTCTTTTGCCTTAATCCACTGGTGAAGAAAATAGCCAACCACTCCAGGGTCTTTTCCAAGAAATCCTCATGGATAGCATGGTTCACTGGGAATGAAGAGTTGGAAATAACTGAATGACAATGACAAAAATACCAGAACTGATGCTGGTGACCATCCGTTGTCCCTCTGAGTTCTGAAGAAATTGGAATGATGGTAGATTATGGTTCAAGAAAGTCAGCCTAACTGTGTTAGGCTTTAAAGGATTCCATTCTCCTCCATCTTTTTTTTTTCTTTTAAACAGGGCAATGAAAGTTAAGTGACTTGCCCAAGGTCACACAGCTAGTAAGTGTCAAGTGTCTGAGGCCGGATTTGAACTCAGGTCCTCCTGAATCCAGGGTGAGTGCTCTATCCACTGCGCCACCTAACTGCCCCCCATTCTCTTCCATCTTTAGTGAGAATCACTGACCCCTGGAAGTTCCTTTCACAAAGTTTGGAGTTGTATGTACATGTGTATATGTATGTGTATGTGTGAGTGTGCATGTGTGCATGTGTGTGTATATGTGTGCATGTGTATATGTGTGTGCACTTGCACATCTAGATGTTTATGTGGGCGGGAGCAAGGGGTGCAGAGTTTTGGGTTGACTGGGGACTCCAAAGATAGGGACCTGTTTTGTGTGATCTGCCTTCTAGATCATGCTAGCTGACCAGAGGGTATTCTTTCCTCTGTAAGTCACAGAATAAACCAGCCTGTGAGCAGAAATGTTTCTGGTCTCTGTGAACCAGCATTTGCTCAAACATGTCAGTCTGAAACTTTCCCTGATAAAATACTGACTTTGAAATTTCTCTTTTCACTGATTTTTCAGGGCTTTAATATTTAGCCTCTATTCTCTAAGCTCATTCATTTTATCTTTATCATGGGCTGTCCCTTTCTGTTTTGGAAAGTCTTATGTTCAAATCAACAGACGTGTCTACTCTGTGCAAGGTGCCATATCAGATCCTAAGGATGCCAAGTGCACTTGGTGGAGTGCTCAATTTGGAGCCAGAGGATCTGGGTTGAAATCCTGGATCTTCTACATATTACCTGGGTGAATGAAATAGAGCCAATTTCTCTGGACCTCATTTTCCTCCTCTGTAAAATTGGGTGGGGGATGGATTAGATGGTGTCTGGGGTTCCTTCTTTGTCTGGATCTATGATGCTGCCCTGTTGCTCTGTTTCCATGACTTCACACTGTGCTTTCTTATACTAAGGCTTCATCTTTGGCATGATCTCTGTATGTTGCCAATACTGTCTCTTCCTCTTCTATGTTTGCAGGCCAACACAGAACTCAAGCCCAGACAGGGTTAACAAGAATTCTCTGAATGGAAGAGGTCAGTGGTTGTCCCTGAAGAAGGCGGAGGAAAAGCAGAGGTTTCCAGTGGAGCCAGTGAAGGTACGTACTACACACACACACACACACACACACACACACACACACACACACACACACACACGCACACACACACCTGTGTTGGTAGATCCTAGACTGGAGAGACAAGGACCTCAGAGGGTATTTAGTCCAAACCTTTTATTTTACAGAGGAGGAAACCATGACCCAGGGAGTTTGGATGACTCACCCAAAGACATACAGGGAATATGCATCAAAGGTGGGATTTGGAATCAGGTGCCCTGTCTCCAGTGATAGCTCTTTCCATGTGAGGTCAGAGACGAGAGACCAGGAATGCAGCCAACCCAAGAGTGAGAGGCCAACCAGACAAGCCCAGTGGGCACATGCAGGAGAGGGTCCAAGTCGAGTCTGAGAAGGTGGAAATGGGAGCAGAGAAGCCAGGCTAGACAGATGTCTGGTTGGACAAGCCTGGGAGGGGGACGGTAAGGATCCAGATGGAAATTCATCAAGGATCCTGAGGGAAGGCACCCAAGGACCTGGAGGGCAAGCAGGACTGAAGTCATGAGGGAGCTGCCACTGCAGCTGGGTTGGAACACAGGAATGACCAAAGCCGCCGTGGGCCTGGGGAATGGAAATCTCTGGTTCCTAGAAGTTTGTCCCCTGAGAGGATCCAGAATGCATCATTCCCAACAAGAGACAGTGTCCTTCCTTGGCTCTTCTGCTCCTGCTTCATGTGCGTCTTCCCCATCAGAATGGAAGCTTCTCAGGGGGCATCGACCATCTTTCTTTTGGCTCGTCTGTCAATCCTTGGCATTGAGCGCAGGTCCTGGCACACAGTAAGTGCTTAATAAATGCTCGACAACTGACTGACTATCGGATGATTGACTAGAATGAGGAGGTCTGTGCCAGTACAATATGTACACAAACATGGGACTATGATGGAGAGTGATAGAAAAACCACTCGGATTTGTTTTCCAAGAAAAAACAGTTTGAATGTAGGATTTTCGTGTTTCGTGGGTGGGCAACAGGGGGAATCTCAGAGGACTGAGATCTCTTCTCTGCGTTCTGATTCCTCCCATTCTCAATTTCCAAACCTAGTAACAGGCTCAGGAATGAGGGCCAGGTCAGTACAGTTGCTCAATCTACTCGTGACCATTTTCTCTAGTTTGGAAACAAGGGGCATCCCTTCAGGGTTGCCATTACAACCAAGAAAGTCGGATGATGTAACTGTAGGAAAAGTAGCTTTTTTGTCTCTGTTGCTGGTGAAGTTTAAGAAGAACTAGAACCTTGAAAAATAAAACAAAATTCATTTTCCCCATTAACACCGAGATTCTTAATGATCCAAACCTCCATTTTGAAGTATCCTGGTACCATGGTAACTGATCCACAGTCACCCTAAGGAGAGGAGAGAGCCTAATGCTGACAGACACTTCCTTGGCATTAGGTAATCCATTCAGGGGTTAAAGGAAGGCAAGGTTATCTATGGAAAGCGGGGGCATTGATGTTGTATTACAGCCCCAACAATAAATGCTACCTGCCTCCCCCTGCACCCCCCCCCCACACACACACATGCCATTCGCTGACAGGGTCACCAGTCTTCAAAATGCCTCGTGGATTTCAGCAAAACAGATTGTTAGAACTGGAAGCCACCTTGGAAATGATCCTGCCAAAGAGTCTCTTATTCCATTTCCTCCTCAAGCCTCTCATCCATTTTGCTTCTGTATTTTGCCATGTTCCATTTTGAATTCTATTTATTTGTGTTTGTGTCATATCCCCTTTACTTTACTTAGCCATAAGAGAGAGAAAGAGACAGACACAGAGAGAAATAGAGACAGAGAGACCGAGAGAAACTGAGAGGAGACAGAGAGAAAGACAGAGACAGAGAGACAGAGAATGAGAATCTGTCTATTTATTAGGGAGTGATGCAGACAAGCTCTGAGATTCTAATGGTCTCCACAGTATAGGCAAGCAGGAACACAAGGTCACTCTACTATGCCCCAGAAGCCTATACAAAGGTCCACTCCTAATCTTGCCGTTCCTGAGACAAGCCCTAAAACAGGGTGCTACCCAAATGCTCCAGTGGAAACGTCACCAAAGTGGTGTCAGCTACAAGGTGCTGGCTGACTACAAGGATCTGAAGGACAAACACGGTGCAGAGGCCTTTTGTTCTCTCTCAGTCCCTGCTCTCACCTTCAGACATTCCCACACAGTCAGTCCTGCTTCTGATTTACTTCCCTGTCCCCCTCATCATCCCTTTTCCAGATGCTACAGACCTCAGGAGGTGCATCAGGCAAAGCTATGCCAGAATGGCAGAGGCCTGGGAAAGGCCTAGAATGCCCTTGCTACATCCAGATGAGATAGAGGAATCCTTGAGAGTTGAAGTGACTTTCTCTAGGTCACTCAGGTAGAAAGTGGCAGAGATAGGATTAGAACCCATGGCCTAGGATACTAGTGTCCTTTCCACTGGACCTTTATTTTTGTTTCTCCTTTAGTGCCCAATAAATAGTTGTAGTTTAATTATTTAATTGATCCAGTATTTAAAATTCATAGCTAAAGAAGCTGAGGCCAATAGAAGAAGTGACTTATCTAGGGTCAGTCAGCTCACCTTGAGTGGTGCTAGGATGGACTCAATTGAAATCAACTGAGCTTCAGAGAAATTCTGTCCCTGAACTATAAAAGTTGGAGCTTGTCTTTCTATAGGATTCTGCACTTACCAGATGCTTCAAATTCAGCATCACCTTTGACCCTCACACTGCCCATGTGCAAAGTCATCGTCCAGTTTTACAGATGAGAAAACTGAATGCTGGAAACCTAAAATTACTTGTCCAAGGTCACACACCCAATGAGTGACAGAACTGAGACCTATATGTTCCACCTGCAGTTCCCACAAACTACAGGATCTTGTAAGAAGCATCTTGAGCAGAATGTCTCTAAAAGCAGTTTACTTCAGCTGAATACATTGTAATACCATTCGATGTGACTACAAAGAAACATCATCTGTGCATTTGTCAGCACCAAGGTACTCTCAGTGTGGGAGCTCTCTCCACCTATGCAGCTTACAATCCATCTATGTTCTACCTACTGGTCAATCAACAAGCACTTATTAAGCACCTACTATGTGCCTGACAGTGTGCTAATAAGAATGACAAAAAAAAAAAAACAACCATTGCCAGCCACTGGAATAGATGTACAAATAGAAAAAAAAAATGAAGCAATCTCTACTCTTAAGGACCTTAGATTCTATCAAAATCTAGGTATACATTGAAATATAATCAAAATAAATAGAACCCATACTCCAGGTAGTCACATAGAAGGTAGCAAGGAGAGTCAGCACAATAGCAGATGTGGGATTGAGGGAGGGGAGACCAGAAAAGATTTTGAGTGACAGGCAGAACTTGAGCTTAGTTTTAAAAGAAGAGAAACCTCTTATGAACTAGAAGAAAGCAAAGGGCATTCTGGGTACAGGCGACAGCTGGTACAAATGGCTGGTGCTGGGAGTTATGAGTGCCCACTATGAGGAAAAGAGCAGAGACTGCTTTGGCTGCATCACAGAATGTGAGAGGGTTAGAAGAAGAATTAAGATTAGAAATGGAATTAGGAATTATGCACAATGGAAGTGGGAAAGGTATGTTGGGGCCAGGTGCTAAGGGGTTTTAAATGAGAAATGGAAGATCTTCTATTTTAGCCAGGAGGAAATGCACAGTGACCTGTGTGTGTGTGTGTGTGTGTGTGTGTGTGTGTGTGTGTGTGTGTAAGATTATATGACACCTATATCCCAGGCTTGTTATGAGGATCAAGTGAGATAATATTTGTTTGGGGTTTTTTTAGATAATACTTGTAAAACACTTAGCACAGTATCTGGCACATAGTAGGCACTAAATAAATGTTACTGTTATTATTATTATTATTACAGTTGTCAAGGTAATTTGATAGGGGAGGCATTGACTGCCAGGGGGTTGAAGAAAGGTTTTACGCAGGGAGTGGTACTTCAGTCAATGAGCTTTGAAGGAAAATGGGGATCCCCAGAGGATAAAGGAAGGATAAATCCTAGGAGATTTGCCTAAGAAATACAGTTCAGTGACTTCACCAGGGTCACATAGCTAGAGAGAAAATAAAGTATCCATATCACCATTTGAACCTCGGCTTTCCTGGTTCCAAGCCCAGACAACCATGGCCTCTCCCACAAGTCTTCTACAAATAGAAACATGTTTAGATACTCAGAGATTCATAGGATTTCTGAAATGACAATCAGTAGATTATATTTAGTTGTTCTGTTTTCCTGTCCATCGCTGATGATGAAAATTATTTCAATAGGCTTTGTGAAGAAAGTATAATTGCAGGATCTTTTCTTTCTGTCCCTCATCCACATTTGTCAGCTCATTTGTTTTCTCTAATGATACTTGGCAATAACAGGACATTTGGCAAGGGATCCAGGGACACAATGGGGAATGAAGAACACCAAGGGAAAAGAAAATATATGAGAGAGAATCAAAGAACAGAGGTCTAGTCAAATGCACGAAGACTTAATAATCACCTACTATGTGCTGGGCCCAGTGTTAAGCCCTGGAGATACAAAGAAAGGCAAAACCTTGTTTCAAAGGGGCTCACAGTCCAAAGGGGGAAACCCCATGCACAGAACTAGGCACAAATCCAATATGCACAGAATATATTGGAGACAATCTTGGGAGAAGGGCCTATGATCAAGGGGGATTGGGAAAAGCTTTTTGGAGAAGGAGGAATCTTAGTTGGCACTCAGAGGAGGCCTAAGGCCAGAAAGGAGCAGAAGCAGAAGCAGGTTTTCAGGCCAATGAAATGGTGTCACACCAGGAGTTAAGGTGCTGTGTGTGTGAGGAGCCACATGGGGGCCAGCTTCCCCAGAACCCCAAGTTTGAGAGGGGGAACAGACAAGGCAGGAAGAGACTGGGCTGTGAAGGGGCTTAAAAGCAAACCAAGAGATTCTGCATTTGTTCCAGGTGGTAACAGGGAGATGCTGCAGTTTGTCCAGTAGAGACATGATGTGATCAGACCAGCCTTTTGGGAAGGTCACTTCGTCAGCTGAGTGGAGGACAGATTGGAGGGTGGAGAGGCTTGTGGTGGAGGTGACAGAAGAGCAATAGACCAGGAGGGAGATGATGAGTTCTTGTGCCAGGATGTGACAATGTCAAAGGAGAGGATGTGGCCAGGCTGTCAGCATCTCCAAAAGCCAACCCTGACTTCAGATTTTCTCCTGGGGGCACTAGGGAGCCTTGGAAGCTGGAACTCTAGATCTTCCTGGCCAGAAGGCAGGCTCGTGCTCTGTTCACTATATAATGCCATCTCTCTTTACAAGAGAAGTGTGAAAGTACAAAAGTCAATGGAAAGTAAATGGGTGAGGGGGAAGGAGCAAGACCTTATATGCCAGGTACCCTGTGAAGGAAGTGATAGCTAGATGGGATGAGGGAAAGGACACAGGAACCCACATGTGCAAAGGTTCAAAGGGGAAGAAGGGATAGAATATACAAAGCCAGTTTGGCTAGTCCAGGTGGGAGTAAAATAGAACCAACCTGGAAAGGTGAACTGGAGACAGACAGTGAGGAGAGAAGCATTCGTACATGAGTGATGTTGTAGAAACAGAGCCGATTGATTGGATATGGGGGTGACGGAGAAGGATGAATCAGGGATCACACTGAGGGGTGAACTTGGGGGACTAGAAGGGGGCTGTGCCTCCAACAGGGGGAAGTTCAGAAGAGTGATGGTTTGGGGGGAAAAGAGAATGAATTCAGTATTGGACAGGCTGAATGTGAGATGTTTGGGGACATGCAGTGGAAATGTACAATAGACAAGAGATAGGGGTGATTATATAAATCATGAGTCATCTACAAAGAGATGATCCTTAAACCCACTGATGAGGTCACCAAGTGAAAGAGTAAAGAGAGAGATTAAGTCCCAGGAGAAAGCCTCAGGGTACACCCACAATTAGTGGGTGGGGCATACCCAAAGACCCAGCAAAGGACACTGATAATGAGTGATCAGACATGTAGAAGGAAAGCCAAAAAAGAGAGGTGTTTACAAAAACCCAGAAAAAAGTGTTATCCAGAAGAAGGAAGGAATGATGAGTGGCAAGTGCAGAGGTCAAGAAGGAGGAGGATTGAGAAGCCATTGCATCTGGCACCTAATAAATCATTGGTGACCTTGAAGAGAGCTTTGTCCATTAAATGATGAGGTCAATGGGAAATTATAATAATTGATGGAGAGTGAGAGTAGGTGAAGGCAATGGGTTTTTGATTGTTTTTGTTGTTGTTGTTTTTTTTAGTTTGTGAAAGCAGAGATATAATATTGCAGTTTGAGAAGATGTTAGGAACAAGTGATTTTTTTTAAAGGATGAGGAGACAGTAGGCATATTTGTAAATAGCAAGCAAGAAACCATTGGAGAGAGAGAGAGAGAGAGAGAGAGAGAGAGAGAGAGAGAGAGAGAGAGAGAGAGAGAGAGAGAGAGAGAAATATTTGTAGGGCAAAGCTGTCTGGAGACCTCAGAAGATAGGATCAGAGATTGACCTTGGTCTGGAGGAGTACTATTTTTTCATTAGAACCTAAACAAAGGAGGAGAGTTAGGGGATGACATCAAAGCATTCTGAGATATAAAGTGTAGTGAGGAGGAAACTGATGGCAATGGCTTCTCTTTTCTCAGGAAAACTTGTGGTGAGGTCCTCTCTGAGAGGGTGGAGGACAGGATAGCGTAGGAAGACTCGAGGTGGGGAGAGAAGAATTAGAACAACCAGCTGCCACTGCAGCGAGTGGGATAGAGTCAGTGCAGGGAGAGAACACGACGCCTTTAAGGCAGTGAGGGCTGTGGATCTGAGATAACCTAAATCTGTGGTGTGACCCCATCAGCAGGGTACAGTCAATATACGTACAGATATGGAAAACAGGACAGATACATGATGCAGAAATGGATGGAGCAAGGAAGGAGACAGAATCATGATGGCACTACATGTTAAAGATATTCTGAGTCATCAACACCCAATTTAGAGTGTATGTGAGTGCATGTGAGTGTGTGTGTGAGTAAGTGTGCATATGTATGAGTTAGTGTGTGTGTGGAGTGTGTGGAGAAAGGAATGGAAGACCACTTCAAGAAAACCCCAAATGGGGTCATGAAAAGTCAGATGTGACTGAAACGACTGAACAACAACATGCTTGTTATGTAAGGTAGTGGTAATGGGAAAGAAATGGTTCATAGGGTTCAGGCAGGAAGAGCCATATCAGGAGTGTAGCTCATTCTCCCTACATTCAGGGTCACTGGCATGGAAACCTTTGCCCTCAGTTGGCACTAGAGTCCAGGGAGCAGAGTTGAGGGGTCCTAAGAGCCAAGCAATATCAAGGAGAGAAGAAATGCAGAATGGGACGTCAGTAAATTGCTCCATGCCTGGAATGCTCTCTCTCCCATTTCACCTTGTGGGACCCCCAGCTCCATCCAAGGTTCATCTCAAATACTTCTTCCTCCAAGACACCTTTCATGACTACCCCAGTTGTCGCCTCCCCAATGACGTATTTGTATTTCCTTCTCGATGAATTTGTTAGAGGCTCCTTGATGGCAAGAACTACTTCATTTCTTGCCTTTTTGTCCTGGCACAGTGCCCAAGAAATAGTTGGCCCTCAGAAAATATGAAGATGAGCACAGAAACTCTACACAGCAGCAATGAGAGGATGGGAAATTCTTCTGACCAATAGGCTGCGGCAATGATTCTTGGCTAACTCCCCAGGGAGCTATCACTCTAGCCTAATGGCACAAAAGAAAGGTCAAATTCTTTCCTGATAGTAATAACCCCTGGTCTTAAAGATACATCATCATGGCCCAAGAGCAGCAAGAGACCTCACGGCTCACGTGGTCCAACACCCTCATTCTACAAAGGATGAACATGATGCCAAGAAAGCCAAGTGACTTGCCCAAGATCACACAGGTAAGAAGCATCAGGGGCAGGACTTGAGCCCAGGTCCTCTGATTCCAAAGACAGGGCTCTGTGAGAAAATAATGGGGCTGGGGGGACTCAGAGACACCCTCCCCCCCCACACACACACACACACACAGGAACTCTGACTGGTTTTGCAGGGCTAGCCCAGAGTCAGGAGAATTTCAAAGGAAATGTAGATTGACCTTCCTAACTAACTAAAGGAAGTTAACTAAGGTGGTCTTAACCTTTAAGTCATGTCAATCAATGGACTTGAATGTTATCAGCCAATATTAGCTTGGATCAAGGTAAAGTGACCCACCTCTACCTGGAACAGGTTAAAAAGCCCTGTAGAGGGGTCTCTCACTCTCTTGGCATGCTCTTCCTTCTCCCACACGCTCTCTCTTTCCCCTCTATCCTAGGTATGTTGGGCTTCTTAATTTTCTGAGCCACGTGCTCTATCGCTTTACAAATATTTAATATACTTTAATTAATGCTTAATGCCCCCAAACTGGTGCAGTAGCCTCTAATTTCTAAGTAACAAATATACTATAAATTCCAGCTAAATTCCCTAACACTTGGGACAATTATAGGGCGACCCCATATAGTTTTACCCGCTGCGGCCCTTTCCCCTGTGCAACGCTGCTTCCTCAGAAGCCCCAGCTCTGTGTGACTTGGAAGCAAATCACTTCCTTCTTCTGAGTTTCCACATCTGTAAAATGACTGCCTTCTGACGGATGAGCCCAGAGAGCCTTTGCTCCTCTTAACATCTATGATTCTCTTTCTGTGTAGGAATGCAGGTTTGCTGCCAATTTTCCCATCAGCTCTTCTCTGTTTGTGTTTTATGTAGCTAACATACTTTTGTGAGTTATGTTTTATGCCGAGATCTTCACTTAGCTACAGATGTTGTGCGTTAGATACAATCACTGGCATCTATGGCTCAGAAAAGAATTTCATTCAAGTAATTCTCCCTCTACAGAGCAACAAAACCAATTAGAGTTCCCAAATTACAGGACCCAGCCACTTCATCAGCCTCTATCAAGGAAGGTGATCCAGCATATCAAGCATGCAGCTGAACAAGAGGGTATTCATTAAGGACTAGATGTGGCTGCTGGTGCCAAATTGCACATAGAATGATGGGCTATTCATGTCAGTCTTTAGGGAAATTGGGAAGAATAAGCAATGACAAGGGGAGAGAATAAACACACCAAGCCAACTCTGTGGAAGGTGAAGAAAATAGGCACCCCAGAAAAATAGGAGTCATCTAAAGGAAAGTGGTCTTGCAAATCTAAATGAAATTACCATTTAAAGGAAAAGGCTCAGGCTTCATTGCTGGCTGCTCAATGCAGACTCCAGTGAACACAATTCGATATCTCCATGCCCTGGCTAGTCTATATATTTGCTAATTACTCAAACCAGTGCTTTCTAGAGAATGAATATGACCTTTTTCTCCCATTTTCCTCATCTTTGGGCCTCATTGATCTAATGGGCTATTTCTGTTTGATCCTACCTGATCAAGAGGCAGTTTGACAACCTAGACAGTCAGGGACCCCTCACAATCTGTACCCAGTTGTCTGCTTGTTGTCTCCCCCATTTGATTGTGAGCCCCTTGAGGGCAAGGACTATCTTTTTATTTTACTTTATTTTTTTGGTGAGGCAATTGGGGTTAAGTGACTTGCCCAGGGTCACACAGCTAGTAAGTGTTAAGTGTTTGAGGCCAGATTTGAACTCAGGTCCTCCTGACTCCAGGGCTAGTGCTCTATCCACTGTGCCACCTAGCAGCCCGCAGGGACTCTTTTTTTTGCCTCTCTTTTGTATCCCCAGCGCTTAGCCCAGTGTCTGATACAGAATAAGCCTTTAATAAATGATTATTGACTGACCAACCAACTGACTCAAGAAGAACTGGATTGACATACATTGGTTGTATAAGGGACTAAAATTCTAGCTAGTCTGTCTAAAATAGCTAATGAGTGGTCGCCAATAAATTGTAGGCTTTAGCAAGAGTTTAGAATTTTAAGCATTTATTAAGGAGAATAAGAATTTGGTAAAGAGAGAGAGAGAAAGGCCTAGATTCATCTATCTATTAAAGGGAGAGAGCATTCCTAGCTCCGCTCTCAACCAGAGTCCTGACAAAAGAGAACAAGAGCACCAGCCTCGCCCCCTCTTCCTCCCACAAGCAAATGTCACTTCCTGATGCCAAAGAAAAGCCGCATGGCCTTGCCCTCAGAGGCCTTCTCCTCATGGTGGAGCTTTCCTACAGTAAGTCTCCAGCAGGTGGCATCATTCCGATCATTACAGTTGTATAATCGAGAACAATTTATATGATATCTCAGTGCCTCAGGTACAGTTTGCTTCTTGAGAGTTCTCTAACCCAATGAAAACTACCCTCCATCCCCAAAACTAGCCTGGCTTTGATCCCACCTGGACCACTTGGCCTTGGGAGAGGGTCTTCTGTCTGGGCCTTAATCTCCTCATTTGGAAAATAGAGGAGCTGCCCCTGATGACCTGTGAGCTCCCTTCAACTCTATGTCTCTGACTTTATAATATATGTAGACCATGGTAACTAATGTGTGCATACATATAGTATGAGCTGTGTTTCTTTAGAGGAATCAAGGGGGCTAAACCCTATATAGTCACTGCCATGGAATATTTGGCAAATTTGATTGGCCACCAGTGTTTTAATTTTGATGAAAAGGAAAATGAATACTCAGAACTCCCAAAAGTCCTTGCTCTTAGTCTTCAGATAAGTCATCTTGAACATGTTTCATTCTCCAACACTTTGGGTTAATTGACATTGAGTTAGCATTCTGAAAAGGACATAAGGGCCAACCCTTGCTGCACAATCTCCCAGGGACTCTTCCCCTCAATTTCTGAGTGTGTCCAATTATATTCAAAAGCATTTTGGGAGAGTAGAATGATTACTCTGGAAGCATTAAGATTATTTCAGTCTCCTGTACATGAAATTCAGTTTATGAACTTTTAAAAATAAATATAATTATGTATTTTATTTTTATACTTCATGTTCCAATGTATACACCCTCCCCACCAGAGAGAAATCAATTTGCAAACATTTACTATAAGAATTAAAAGGTAAAAAACAAAACAAACCCTATCCATAACAGTTAGTAGTCTGCTGGAGGGTGTGTGATGTATACACAGAGAAGAAAATGAAAAGGAACTCAAGGGAAGAGAGAAGACTGCATTTGCTGGTCTTTGACACAACTTAAGGAAGGTTCCCCATAGTGGGGATCACTACCTCTGAAACCTAAAGAATGTAAAGGATTCTATAATGTAGAGATGTGAAGGCAATTCATTTTAGGCGTAGGGAACAAAGTCATGGAGATGGGAAGCCAGCTATTGACCCTTGATTATTGCAGCATCTTGGTTATTGGATTCTTGGCCTCCTCAGCGCTTCTCCTCCAAGCAATCAAGGTTTCTCCCAAGTCAATCTCCACACCTTCTTTAAAGTTATGTCATGGTTTCCTTTTTCCCTGTTCACCCATAACCACCACTTCGAATGTCTTCTTGAGTGGCTCTCAGCTTTAATCACTTTGGTTACCCTGCTTGCACTCCTCAGCTAGGATTTTCTCTGTTAATTGACTCAGAGATATACAATCTGTGGGGCAGGAAAACAGCAGGTACTGCCAAGAAATCTAAGAAGGGTGCCAGCCTCACTCCTACTCTGGGGTGACAGTGCAAACTATCAAGTCAAGGCAACGCCCAAACTCTGGATTGGTTTAGGAGAAAAGTGAATGCGTTCAGTATTAGCTGGGCTGAGTTTTAGATGCGTAGAAGACATTCAACAGACAGCTAAATGAGGGACAAAGTGGGGGTGAATATCTATATCTGGGATCATATTTAAAGAGACGATTAGGCCCCGCTACCTGATATAGTCATGGAGGGAGAGAGGAGAAGAAGTAGGCCCAGGGAAAGGCCTTAGGGGAATAAATTGGCAAAACTGAATTCAAAGTAACCTCCTCTGACTCCAGATTCCAGTGTCTTCCTGGTGCATGTTTATTTGGTTTTCAATTATCTTTTTGAAAGAAGCTTCCACAATCTCCCCACAGCTGAGTCTTTGCTTAAGAAAGGGAACATTACTGTGCCTTTAGCTTCTCCATCTCTGCTTTCTGAGCTAGAAACTTGAAGCTTATTCAAGACTTAGACTGAAGTCAGCACTTTGGGACAGAGTGGGTAGATTTATTTTCTGTCTGGTTTTTAGGAAAACAAGCCAGCCACGTTGTCATTGCAGTGAACGACAGCTAATGGTCTATTGTGCAGAGACTTGTTCGCATGGCTCCAAAGTGTTGGTTTGAAATTTCGCTGCTGACAAAAAATCTCACTAAAACATGTTGCGGTTAACATGCCAGGTTTGGTTAAGCTGGGTCAAATATAGATTATGCCACTTCCTTTTCTGTGTGACCTTGGGAAAGTCACTTCTCTTGAGGCCTCAGTTTCCTCACATAAAATTGGGGTAATAGCAGCATGTATCTCTTGGAGTCCTTGTGAGGATCAAACTACTTAATATTTTGTGAAGTACATAGAGCCTCACAAAGAGTAGACATTTAAAAGATGCTTGACCCCTTTTCTCTCCCCCTTATGAAACATGGGGAGATTCATTCACTTACCTAAGGTCACACAGAGGATAATCATCCACGTTGGGATTTAAAGCCAGGTCCTCGACTCAGATGAGTACTTACACCACTACACCTGGGCCTAGAAAAGACTTCCAAGAATTCTTGAAGCATTAGGGCAAAGTCATCACCTGAGTCTACCACACTGAGCAGCACTTTAACACTATTGCAGATAGGTCACATTACCTTGGTATTATCACCATTTTATCAACAATGATTCTTGGTTAGTATCAGAGTCCAAATACTCACTACTCACTGGGAAACTAAATTTTGATTCAAACAACTTTAATTTCAGGAAACAAGTATGTTTTCCTCACTTAAAAAAATTACCTAAAATAATTTTAAAGTTGATGGATTTGAGAAGACAGAAGAATTATGGATTCAATCTCATCAGACTTTTTTTTCCCTTTTCAATAATATATTTGAATAGGACCACCCTGTTTGCCTCAGTTTCCTCATCTATAAAATGAACTGGAGAAGGAAATGACAAAACAACCCAGTATCTTTGCCAAGAAAACCCTAAATGTGGTAATAGAGAGAAGGACATCACAAAAACGACTGAACATTAACAACAACAAACTGTAGCCAAGCGGCTACCCTCTCCATAACTTCTGTGGTCCCTTTGAGTTGATCTCTAATCTTATGAGCCCTCTTCATTTCTCCCTTTTGGAATCTCTCTTCTCCTTTAAAATTCTGCCGCGACTTCTGTGGATGCCCCAGCTCCTGGAGCCCCCTCCTCGAAATTACATTGTTTCTATTTATTTACATTTTGTATTGACTTTTATAGGACAAACAGGTCATTTGTCCTTCGTCATCAGAATGCAACGTTCTTGAGGACAGAGACTTATCTTTCTATTCCTAGAACTTAACCTAAGACAGCCCATGACAGCTGGTGGTGCAGTGAACAGAGCCCTGGGCCTGGAATCAGGAAGACCTGAATTTACATCTATCTTCAGGCATTTATTGTTTAACCCTGGGCAGTTCACTTAACCACTCTCTGCCACAGTTTCCTTAGCTCTAAATGGGGGTAAAGGGAGGTGGCTCAGTGCTTAGAATGTCAGGCCTGGAGTCAGAAAAAGTCATCTTCCTGATTTCAAATCCAACCTCAGACACTTACTAGATGCGTGACCCTGGGCAAGTCACTTCACCCCGTTTGCTTCAGTTTCCTCATATGCAAAATCAGCAGGAGAAGGAAAAGGTGTGCAGCTTCAAAATCATTGCCGAGAAAACCCCGAAAGGGGTCGTGAAGAATCACACGTGACTGAAACAACTGAATGACAACAAATGGAGGTTATAATAACACCTACTTCCCAGATTGTTGTGAGACTCAAATAAAATAATATGGGTAAAATCTCAGCACAGGCCCTGTCCCTAGGAGATAATATATAAATGCTTTCTTCTCTTCCGTGTATCATGGACACTGAATGAATACGAGTTGGTTGGTTAACTAGTGAAGGAGAAATATTTAGCTGGGGGAAGAGAAGACAAAGAGGAAAGATTGTTGGGCAAGTTCAAGTCCTTGAGAAGATGTCACAATTGGGGGGGGGGTCATCAGGTTTGTTCTTTATGGCCCCATGGGGCTAAGGCTGGTATCACTGGTTCTCAGGGTAGGATTGGCTTTCTGATGCTTACTGTGAGCCTTGTGGTATATTGCTTTCTCAGAAGTTTGCTCCAATCTACAATTCCACCAACAATGCAGAGAACCTGATGGTAATTTCCTTTTTCTCTTCCTTCAAACCAGGAAGTACTATTACCAAAATTACCAATGATGCTCCTATCCCAGGAGAATATAAACCTCTTGAGGGCAGCAGCTACTTTCCCTTTTTTGTTTTTGTTTCTCCTTCACCTCTTAGAGGACTTTGTCCACAGGCTGGCCCCAACATAGACTGGTGGAATTGGATGTCATAAAAATAGGAGTAGTAGGGAATGAGGTGAAGCAGGATTTTAAGGGCACTTGATCAAGGGCAACCTCGGGTGCTTTGGCTGAAGCCCTGACATCATCCCCTGCAGTGAGAAGCCATGTGGAAAACAGCCATGCCTCCCAGTGGCAACTGTTTGGCCGCTGAGTCGCCAATCAGATGTTCATGATGTGGCTCGCATCCATTTAGGCTTCTCGTTAGCGTGGCACAGATGGGTCGATGACAAGGCAGAACTAATGAATTGTTCCAACTCAAAAGAAAGCATATGAGGAGACGTTCAAAAGGACGGCAGCAGTGCATCACTCCAGGCCAATCCAGGGTTAACCCTTCTTCCTCTGGCTGTACACTGAAGTAGCCAGACCACACAACCTGAGTAGATCTGGAGAGGGATTCAGTTTTCTTTAGCCACTTCCAAAACTGATGCTTAGGAACAGAGTCAGCCCCGTGAGAGTGATTGGCTTGAGACGGAGAAGTCTTTAGCCTCCTGTTTTGGGTCACGGCCGCCATATGTCCCATATGTTTGAAAAATGGAGGATCAGAGGCAGCAATCCAACTGAATGCTCAATATCCCCCTCCAAACAACTTTAAAACAATGCCTCAAATAAAATTTTGAACTGGAAGAGCCAACAGAAGGTCAGGGTGAGACGTTGTTCTGGCCCAAGAAGACTTAGGAGGTGCACAGGAAAGGTCTGTGGCATCAGGGTGGAGGCCAGTCTGCAGTGCAGGCCTGTGGCTACAGTAACTGGCCACAGCAATAGCAACAGCTGCAGAAGCTCTCAGTCCAGAGACAGTAAGAGAGCCAGACAACTACAAAGAAAAAGAAACTACAGGGGACCCATTGCTGGCACTGGGAAGAGCTTGCACTGATTGGCAACTCTATTGCCCATATGCAGTTCCAGGTCACAGTTCCAGGGTGGAATGGAGTGTTTGTGGTCAGTCACAAGGGAGGAGGGGCCCTGGTTACAGTTCAAAGGCCAAGAAGAGTGCTAGTGCAGCTGATCAGAAGCCTTTTCTGGGTAAGGACCAGAGCACAGGCCAGGAGAGAAGGGACCACACCTCTCTATGAGTCACAACACCCTGGAAGCACCCAAAACTCGCACGTCCCCAGAACTAGCACTGAAAACAGCAGCATGAAAAAGCCAAGAGCTTGGGATGGTCCTTCCCCAACCCTACATGAGCAGAGCCCAACTTTAACATAAAATTCAAAGTGAAGTAGTAGGCTTGGAAAATGAGCAAACAAACAGAAATAACTTGGCCATGAAAGCTACCATGGTGGCAAAGAAGACAAAGATGTAAACTCAGAAGGAGGCATCAATGTTAAAACAACAAAAGTCTCAAAGGAGAAAAAAATGCTAATTGGACATAATCCCAACAAGAATTCCTGGAAAAGTTAAAGAAAGACAACAGTGGGAGAAGAAAAATTGGGAAAATCAATGAGTGATGCAAGAAAATCAGGGAAAGAGAATTAATAGCTTGATTTAAGAAAAAAAAAAAAGCTGCACAAAAATTGAAGAAAACAATACCCTACAAACAGAGTGGGCCAAATGGAAAAAGCAGGTACCAAAAATCACTAAAGAAATTATTGTTCAGTCATGTCCAACCCTTCATGATCCCTTTAGAGTGTTTCCTGACAAAGGTCTTGAAATGATTTGCCATTTTTTCCCTGGAGCTCATTTTACAGATGAGGAAACTGAGAGAAACAGAGGTTTAGTGACTTGCCCACAGTCACACAGCTAGGAAGTGTTTGAGGCCAGATTTGAACTAAAAAAATGTGTCTTCTTCACTCCAGATCTTGCACTCTACCCACTGTGCCACCTAACTTCCCTGAAAAGCTATCTATAGTCTTATCAAAAAATACTCTAAATCACTATTGATTAAAGAAATGCACATTTAAACAAAGACAAGGTACCACCTCACTCATATTATAAATGACAATGCTGAAAATGAGTATAAATAGGAACACTAGTGCATTATTGGTGGAGTAGTAAACTGATCCAACCATTCTGAATAACAATTTGGAACTATGCCCAAAAGGCCATAAAATTGTACATATCCTTTAACCCAGCAGTGCCAATACTAGGTCTGTATACCCAAGAGCTCAAAGAAATAGGAAGATGATCTTTAAGCACAAAAATGTTTATAGTAGGTTTTTGTTTTGTTTTGTTTTGTTTTTGTGGTAGCAAACAATTTGAAATCGAGGGTATGGTTACCCATTGGGAAATGGCATATGACTGTGATCAAGTACTTTTGTGCTGTTGGAAATGACAGAGGGTGGTTTCAGAAAATCATGGTAAGACCTACACTGACACAAAGTGAAGTGAGAAAAACCGGAATGGGACACCATTGTGCAGAGTAATATCAGTGTTGTAAGGATGACGAACTGTGACAGACTTGGCTGCTCTGATCTACACTGTGATCCAAGATGTTTACGGAGGACTTATAATGAAAAAATGCTCCCCACCTCCAGAGAGAGAGCTGTTGAAGTCTGAGTGCTAATTGAAACATAATTTTCTCACTTTCTTTGTTTTTTTCTTTTTCTAGCATGGCTAATATGAAAATATGTTTTGTATGGTTTCACGTATATAATTGATGTCATATTGCTCATCTCAGTGGGTGGGGGAGAGAGTGGGAGGGAGGGGGAGAATTTGGAACTTATAATTTAAAAAGAAAATAATATTTGAAATGATAAGTAATGATTTAAAAATAAATGAAGATAAGTAGTCAATAAGCATAAAAACCAAAGTTGTGGTGTGGAGAGGGGAAGGTTCTGAATTTGGAGTTACAGGCTGTGGAATTGAGTCCTAGCTTGGTAATTTACCCCAGACATTTGAGTTCTGCTCTCAATACCTCAGTTGCTTCACAAGTAAAATGAGGGAATTGGCTCCAGAGCCACTGAGGTCCTTCAAGCTCCATCTCCATGGATGATGATCCTCAGATTCCTTCTCCTCAGGATTTCTATTTGCCATCTCAACGTCTGCCTGGTGTTTCATGGGGTGTACTCAGCACAAGTCTTCGATCTGGCTTCTTTCATCAGGGCATCAAAGCCTTCACTGTATTAGTTTCCTCTCAGTGCACGAGAAAGACATTAGCCACCATGGGAGAGGCACCTCATCCAGCCTTTCAGGGCCTACAGATGCCATTCTGGAGTAGAAGCAGAGACGAAGATTTGAGATGTGGCTCCAGGATCTCACAGAGCCTCTGCTCTCTACCTAATTGACAAGGCCTTCTTTATCAGGCTAGGGATCCCCACGTAGCTGACTTATATAAAGTGATCTATAGTGACAAAATCATTTATCTCTGCTCTCATTTGGTGATCACAACTTTCTTTTATATTCAAAGAGAATAATAATAATAACAACCTTAATTTGGGGAAATACTCTGAAAGGCGACTTGGGGGCATGAGAACCCTGGCATCAGATGACTTCGAGTCAGATACTACCTTATGAACTTGGGGAAGTCACTTAATCTCTTTGCCTCAGTTTCTTCATCTGTAAAATGAAGGTGTTGCACTGGAAGACCTTTGAGCTCCTTCCCAGCTCCATATCTAGATAGCATGGCCTCCCTAGGCCTCAGTTTTCTTCCTCATCTATAAAATGAAATGGGTCGGACCTGGATGGCCTCCGTGGTATTTTACAAGTCATTGTCGTCATCGTCATCTGCGTTGTTGTCATTTCTGTTACTATCCCTTCTCTGGACTTCCTCAGCCTTTCCATCTGCAAAATGAGGATGCTAGACCAGATGGCCTCTGAGGTCTCTCCAAGCTCTGAATCCGTCAGTCTCTGATTCTGAGTCACTTCTCTCCGGACCTCAGTTTCCTCCTCTGTAAAATGATGGAATTAGAGTAAATGGCATTCGAGGTCCCTACTAGCTCCAGAGTTATCTTATAACTAGACGACCTCTCCCCTCTGGATTTATGATCCAGTAAGCCCACACGTCTATAGGATCCAAGGTTATATCCTTTCCTCAGAAGGTAATTATTGGCAAATCCCAAATCCCAGCTTTATTTCCATTATACATAATGACCTTACTCAAATGAACCTGTGATCTCCACAGTGTGCAGCTTCTCTCCAATGCTACAGGTTGCAACCCTTGCCTTCCTGTTGCCTAGGACTTTAGTCAAATGACTCCCCTAAGTTCACTGCAGGGGTTTCTGCCCAATGTAGCAAGGATTTTCCTTGCTTTCTCTTGACCACAGAAGGATACCATGAGATCTACTCTTGCCATGTGACCAATTCATCTTTTTCCCCCCATTCATATGTTCTTTGAGGATGCTTTCACTCCAGCTCATTGCGCAATTCCTTATTTATAGAATGCTGCATCTTAGGCACCTCAGTTTGTACCAGAAAGTTACTAGGAGGAGATTCTGAGTGGTTGTTGGGCTTCCCGGCCCCCATGGCAGCATCTAGAGATGCAATTCTCTTCTGGTTTTCACTTTTATCTTGGTATCTCCTGATCAGCACAAGGCCTGGCACCTCATCGAGGTTTAATGAATGCTTGCTGATTGATTGATTTCTGGAGCACCAGAAGAAAACGACACAAAGAATCTGCCGCCCAAGAACCCTTCTCATTAGCTGAGGTCATTGCACACAGCTGGAGAAAAATGCCAGAATTAGACACACAAGTGGAAGACTTGCTAATTATTTAATTAGCTTCGCTTGAAACAAAAGTGGGGGCCTTGAGTTCCACTGTGGAGAGTCTGGAAATAATGAGGAAGATGAGCCAGCCAGCTGAGCTTGGCACAAGCCTTTGTCCTTGCTCACTGGATGGGTGTGCAGGCTGGGCTGTGACTCACCAGCTCTCTCAGACTCCCTGCCGCTTTGGGTGACCTCGGTGATTTCTGCTGAAGGCTGAGACAGCTTGAAGCCTGCATTTGTGCCTCTCCTCGGGGAGCAGCACTTGGCAAGCTGGGTCTGGCCAGAGAATCGGGTGTATACCTGCTGGTGAAGCACTGCCCATGGGCAGTGCCCAGCACTGGGAACTATGGGCTGAATTCAGGATGGAGAAGCCCAGACCCTCTTCAAGGAATATGTTTGCAAGGGACCAGCATCCATACACTGAGAAAGGATTGAAAGTTTCAAATAGAGGAAGCAAGGAAAATAATGGTCAATTTAATACAAGTAACCCTAAAGGGCTCCATGAGTTTGAACGAAAAAACACATCTGAAATCATCCATCTTGTTCATTGCAATTGTGAGTCTTATCACTCTACACTAAGCACAACATGAGAGGAAAAATGTAGCCGATTAATGTAACTTTATTGTCCATCCCGAAGGACCCTGGAGAAATGTCTGTCACTCTTTACACTTGAATCACCTACGACTTTATCTATAATGGAGATGAAGAATTTTAATAATGATCTCGGTGGGCTCTTTAATAGAATCAATCAGTGCCAATGCTAATGAATAAAGGTAATGGAAACACGCCAAGCCACTGCTTAGCAACATAAGAAACTCCAGTCTGTGCTGGTAAAAAGCAGAGTCACAGACTATTCAGATTACAGAGGAGGATAAATTGTCAACCCTAAACCCTGCATTGTATAGACAAAATCACTGAGGCCCGGAGAGGTAAAGGAATTTGACTAAGGTCACATAATTCAACTCATAGTCATGCATCAAGTATCAAGTTTAGGTAAGGCATAGCACTTCAAAGCTTATAAAAAAATAAATATTTTCTCATTTGACATTCCCAACAACCCTGTGAGGTAAATGCTGTTATTATCTCATATTACAGATAAGGCAACTGAGGCAGAAGAGAGTTAAATGACTTTCCCTGGGTCACACAGTATCTGAGGTTGGATTCGAGCTCAGGTCTTCCTGAGGCCAAGATTCAGTGCTCTTTCCACCACAGAGCCATACCTAGGTGTACACATGCATACCTCAGGATTGTTCAGTCATAGGTCTAGAGCCAGAAGGTGATGTGGTAGAGGTAAAGAGGCTCTGGAGAAAGAGAATGTAGGTTCAAATCCTACCTCTGCCACTTACTAAAAACACAACTTTGTGGGAGTTATTTAAATCAACTGGGATTCAGTTGACTGAGAGATGGTCCCTTTGGAGGGGAAGTCCCTTGTATCCAGAGCAAACAGTCATCAAAGGACTTTCTGCTGACGCTCACTTGGTGCCTAGTATTTCCCCTTCCCCACATCCAGCTGCACTGAGTTCAAAGATACAGATTGCTTCTATTTGGGGCCTAATGTGAAGAACAAGAAAGATGCTGCTGCTGGCCTCTTAAAATACACACTACTCTCCCATATACAAAAAAGGGATCAATAAATGTTTGTTGAATGAATACATGAATGAAAAATTTCTGCCTCACTGATCTTCCAGTAGACTAGAAAATCAATAGGTAAACAATGGCTCCAGCACCCATTTACATTTCTCTTGCTGCTTCCTTGTAGTCCCAGCCTGTCACCCAATCTGTGATGGTGGGGTCGATGGGGGAAAGGTCAGATGTGGATCGAGAGTTGGACAGGAAAGCGGATGTCATCTATTCCAACACCCTGATTTATGGATGGGGAGACTGAGGCCCTTTCAGGGGAAGCGACTGGCAATCTTGAGCACTGGGAATCTTCTCCAAGATCCCTGTTCAGCCCAGAGCACACGTGGATGCTCAAGGTGTCTGGCCATGAGGGTCCTTGGGTGGGAGCTCCCAAGGGCTTTATCTCCAAGGGAGGTAGGTTGAGCAGAGTGCTCTGAGCTGGCACAACTGGACTGCCAGGTATCAGTTCCAGTGGACAGTGGCCCCCATGGGAGTTCCATCTCAGCTCTGGGGAGGGCCACAGGGCTGATTTTGAACCCAGGCCTACAGTGGCCTCCTCCAAGGAGCACGGTGCTTCCTCCCCACATCTGCCTCGCCTGACCTCAGGCTCTTATTTCTGATCCTGATAAGCTCATGAGATTTAGATACGTCAGAGACTCTAATAATAAGAAAAACTGGCCTTTATATTTTGTTGCTGCTCCGTCATTTCAGTCGTGTCTGACTCTCCATGACCCCATTTGGGGGTTTCTTGGCAAAGATACTGAAGTGGTTTGCCATTTCCTTCTCCAGCTCATTTTACAGATGAGGAAACAAAGGCAAATGGGGTGAAGAGACTTCTCCAGGGTCGCTCCGGTAGTAAGTGTCTGAGGCTGCATTTGAATTCAGAGAGATGAGTCCCGGAGCCAGCCAGCTTCAGCAGGCTGCTTCTGACAAGTTAGGTCTCCAAAAGACAGGACAGCTTGCGCTGCCAAGCTCAGGTAGAGGACCAGCCTCGGAGTCAGGAAGACAGGCCCAGCCTACAACTCCTAGTAGCTGGATGACCAGCGACAGGCAGTATCCATTCAGAGATCAGATTACGGACAGGTCGCTTATCTGCATTGGTGGTCAGAGGTCCCCAATGGCAACTTCAGAAAGTGGTAACATCACAGGTCATTGAAAATGGAAGAAAGAAAGGAGAGACAGGGAGAGAGAAAGAGAGAGGGAGAAGGGGGGGACAGAAACAGAGAGACAGGGAGGCAGAGAGACATAGAGAAAGACAGAGACAGAGACAGATGGAGACACAGAGAGACAGAGAGAGATACAGATGGAGAGAAACAGAAAGAGAAACAGAGATAGAGACAGAGACAGACAGAGACAGAGAGGGAGACAGAGAGACTGAAACAGAGAGAGACAGATAGAGAAACAGAGACAGAGAGGGAGACAGAGACAGAGAGAGATAGGGAGACAGAGAAACAGAGAGACAGAGACAGAGAGAGATGGAGAGAGACATAGACAGAGAGAGACACAGAGACAGAGACACAGAGACACAGTGACAGAGACAGACAGATGCTTCTGTGGCACCACATGTTAAAAAGGACCATTTTGGACCCCTTTGGAGGCATGTCAAGATGCCCTTTGAAGTAATCCTGATGGTCTATAAAATATTGGGAAATAACATTTGCATTCTGTAAAATATTAACCTAGCATGGCTCACTAGTGCTACCCTAACAGCTGCATACAAAGTAATCTGATTCATGCTTTGTTCACCCAGGTCTGCTGGTTAAGGTCCTCCTGGTTTTAGGCTGAACTGAGGGGCCCAGCCAGCTATCTTTGGCTTGCTTTTCCACTGACTCCTTCAGAGCCCCTGTACCTGGCTGGCCCAATGGCTACTGGTGTCTGATCTGGGGAGGAAAGTGTTTGCTCTATTTCCAGAATGAGGCTCTCCATCTAGCCCTGGAATGTTCTCCTTGCATGCCAACCTTTTGGACTCCTGACATTCTGTCAAGGCTCAGTTTAAGTGATCATTAGTGCTTCCCAAGAGATACAAAGGAGGACATGTGTGTAGGTTTGTGCATATAGAAGGAAATATATATACATATGTGTGTATATGTAAATGGGTGGGAAACTCTATAGATGGATCAGTAGATAGAGAGATGGGTGGATTAAATAAATGGACAGAGAGAAGCATCAACAAAGTGCCACAAGTCTGAGGATTCCTAAGGCAGAGACTATTAGAACAGGGCAGGGGTGCTATTCCAGGCCTCCAGTGGCTATTGAACTATCCTTTGTGCCACTTAGGAATCATGTGCCATGGGTGTTCCCTTGACTCTCTAGCCTGTGCCCAGGCTGGAATCGCATCATCCTTCCATTCTGAAGTTCAGGCAGAACACGTCTCTGGGCGCAGCTCACCTGATATTGGAGAAAATTGCAATTCCTTTCCAGCTGTCGGCCGTCTCTAGCTCTACTCAGCAGGCCTGTATCGACCTCCATGGCAGGGTGCTGGACTTGGAATCCTTGTCTCCCCAAAGACACTTAGTAGTCATGTGATCCTAGCAAGTTACTGCACTTTTGTTGGCCTCAGTTCCCTCCTCTGTAAAATGAGGGCATTAAAGTAATTGATCTCTGAAATCCTTCAAGCTACTGCATGACTCTCTGATCCTAAAAATTCTCTCCACAAAGCTGCTTCTCTCTTTTAGGGGTTGTCCTTGCCCTCTCTTTCTCTGTCCCTTTTTTTTCCTCTCTCTCTCTGTTTCTCTCTGTCTCTCTGTTTCTCTCTGTCTCTCTGTCTTTCTGTCTCTCTCTCTGTTTCTCTCTGTCTCTCTGTCTCTTTTTGTCTCTCTGTCTCTGTCTCTCCCCTGTGAATTGTCCCCTTCCATCCTCCCAGACTCATAATCCAAGCCTGTAAGTGTTTATTCATTTATTATGTGCCTACTAACTTCCTATGCAATACACGGTGGTGGGTGTGGGTGATGCACATATGGGTGAGAATCAGAAAACAATTTCCAGGGGAAGTAACCCATGAGTTGAGTCTTAAAGAAAGCTAGAGATCCTTAAAAGGGTGGGGGGAGGGGTGAAAGGGGGAGCATTTCAGGTGTCAGTGTTAGCCTGTAAAAACCCTTGGAGAAAGGAGATGGAACATGGGCTCTGAAGAAGAGCAAGTACTATAGTCTTGCGAAAGCCGAGCATTTGAAGGCAGTCATAAGAAATCAGCCTGAAAATGTGGAACAGAGGCTGATGGTGAAGGAAAGCAAATGCCCAAGTGAGGAGTTTGCATTTTTTCTTGTCAATAAGGAGCAACTGAATATTCTTGAGCAATGGAATGACTTGGTCAGATCTATGCTTTAGGACAGTAATTTGGTTGGTTGAATGGACGATGGATTGGAGAGGAGAGAGACTGGGAGGAGGAAGTCCAAATAGGAGGGTTTTGAGAAAGTCTAGGTGAGAAATATGAGCTTGAATTAGAGTGACAGCTCCCTGAGGGTAGAGAAAAAGTATTGGTGTGAGCCATGTGAGGGCAAAAGGGATGAAATTTTGCCACTCATTGAATATTAGGGGGAGGGAGAGTAAGCATTTGAGGATATTGCCATTGTGCATGCAGGTGGTTCTAGGATGTCTTTAGCTGAAATAGGGAAGTTTGGATACCGGGCAGACGGGCTTGGGAGGGAGGATAGAGATATTGAGTTCTTTTTCAGTTATGTTAAGTTTGAGGTACTCAGGAGACATCTAGTTGGAAATGATAAACTAGCAGGTGGTGCTTCAGGATGGTGCCATCTGTATGAAGACACTGAATGTAGCCAAGGTAAGAAGAAGGAGTCACCCTGCCACATTCCATTAGCCCCTTATTTTAGTAGTTAGCATGGCTAAGGATTCACGTGAGATACTGTACATTGGTTATACCAAAGGGAAACAGGCATGGAGGCATGGGAATTGAGGAACACTAGGGGAGCTATTCCTGTGTTCTTTGCCCTTCCCCTCCTTTCCCTCCCCCCTTCTCTACCCCCTTTCTTTTCTCCTCATTCTTTTCCTCCCTTTCTGTTCTCCCCTTTCGCTTCCCCCTTTCCCCTTCTTCCTTTCCCCTCCCAAATTCATCTTTTGCCCTTCTCTTGTTTTCCCTTCCATCTTAAGCCATGGTTATTTTGTATTCTGAATTTACACGCCCAAAAAGAACATTTCTATACACATGGCAGAACACAGAAAAAGATAATTCTATATTAAATCACACATCTCCTTTTTACACCACTTGCTTTTCTAAACTAGATGATAAATTCTACAAATCACTATCACCAGATCTTCAGGGCCTTCTATGACATCTTAGGACATGATGGTAGGGACCTCACAGACCCTGGGCCTGGGATACTGCTGTCTGAGCACTGTTCCATCATGCTGGGCCATTCCGTGTTGCTGTTGTCCACTGGTTGGGTTAGGTTAATCACTTCCTCCAATGTCCTCATGCTTGTGCTTTCTTCTGGGGACCCTCCTATCTTGTTTCTCTTGGACACAGCTTCCAGGCTAGACATTTCCCTTCTCTCTTCAAACTGGGAAGCAACCTTGTGCCTTTGTGGGATAGAAAGAGGGAGGGTACTTTTTTCTTGTCCTTGGGGTGCTGGCTGTCTTCTCATGTAGATATGGGGTGAAAGATGTATTTTATTATAGTTTCTCATTGAATGTCTTCATAATTCACCCTGCTATGAACTTCAGGAATTGTTTGGAGTTGTTATAGGGGTAGCTGGGCACCCTGACTTTCCATTCAGATGCCATCTTGGACTGTTTCATCAGTGTAGGTCCAGCTATGCATAGAAATATTCCCAAAGTCTGCATTTCTGACTTAGCATATCCGAGGCCTCTGAATGTGAAGATGGATCCTTGCTCAGAAGTCTAAGCAGGTCAGGTTCCCCATAGCTGATGTTCATTCCTCTTCCATAAGCAGAACAAAGAAAGACAGGAGGTGTCAGGAGGGCAAAGAACAGGAGCTAGGGCTTGACAACATATTCATTCCATTAAGGGAGTTCCTGGCCCATGACAGCTCACCTCTCAACCATGCACAGAGAGCAGAGGGGCATTAATGGGTGGAATCGAGCCAACAATGATTCAAGTTAAGAACAACAGAGAAGTGAGAGCAAACCACTCATCGAAGGCCCCGGGCGAGTTAGCCCTGGCAGCCTCACAAGTGAATTGACTGTACAATTCACTAAAAACGAGAAATCCATGCTCAGCCACTCTGAGACCAATGTCAGCATCTGACTGCTTCTTTTCAGCAGCAACTTTGTTTTCATAGTTGACAGTTTTTTTTGGAGAAAGTAGATGGGTGCATTGCCCTGAATGCAATCAAAAATTACATCAAACCCAACCCCTAAATGAAGTCATTTCTGAGTCTGTTATGCTGAAAACATAAGCAACTCACTTCCCTCCCTCTTTCCTTTCTCCTTTTTTTCTCTTCTGTCCCTCCCTCCCTTTCTTTTATTCCCTTCCTTCTCTTCTTCTTTTTCTCTCCGTTCTTCCAAATGAGAGAGTAAGTGCCAAAGGAAAATAGAGGAAGAGATTTCATTCTGTAAAGTTATAATGTGCAAGTTATAACATGCCTGGCTAAAGTCCATAAGCTGCTCAGTGTTAAAATTTAACATCAGAGGAAGGGGAGGGAGGGAGAAAAATTTGAAATTGGAAATCTTATATAAACAAATGCTGAAAACTATCTCTACCTGTAACTGGAAAATAATAAAATACTTTTATTTTTTAAAAAGTTTAGCGTCAGTTAGCATGTTAGGATGATATAGTAACATATTTCGAGATGGGATAGGCCTTAGAGATCTGCTTGTACAAATATCTCATTTTACAGAGGAGGAAGAAGAGACCTGGTCACATAGGGGTAAGAACTAGAAAGTAAAGCAGATCCTCTACCTATAACCTCAGGGCTCCCAGAATGAGAAAGGACTCTAAGAGCACCTAGTCTGGGATCCTAAATTTTCCAAAGAAGAAGCTGAAGCACAGAATGGCTTGACCACTTGGAAAAGAATGAATCGCATAGCTAGCAGCCAGGACTAAAGCCCATGCATCCTCTCTTCCATCCCAGTGCCTTCAACACTAAAGGCTCCAGGGACCTGGATTTTACAGTCATGAATTTCCTTTGCCACAATCAGTCTTTGGCATGTCAAAGATAGAAGGAAATTCCTATCAAATTTGACTTTGAAGGGCCCTGCTGAAGGAGACCTCTGTACTAAATACATATTGAATTCAAACATCCCCAATGTAGATTATAGACTAAGTCCAGGTCCTAGAATGACTTTCTAAATATCAATAACGGAGATCTATCCCTCTCCATTTCCCAGATGACATTTGTTCACTGTGCCCTTTCTTCTTTTTTTTTCTTTTTTTAAATAAATAATAGACATTTTTATAGTTTTGAGTTCCAGTTTATCAGTACTTCCCTTCCTCCCTTCCCCTCTCCCTGAGGTGCTACCTCAGAGTTGTTTTAATTTGTATTTCTCTGATCAATAGTGATCTAAAGTAGTTTTTCATATGATTATAGATAGCTTTGATTTCTTTGTCTGAAAACTGCCTGTTCAGATCCTTTGACCATTTATCAATTGGGAAATGATTTGTATTTTTTATAAATTTGACTTAGTTCTCTATATAATTGAGAAATGACACCTTTATCAGAGATATTTGTTTCAAAAATTGTTTCCCAGTTTTCTGCTTCCTTTGTAATTTTAGTTACATTAGTTTTGTTTGTACAAAAAACTTTAATTCTGGGGCAGCTAGGTGGCGCAATGGATAAGGCACTGGCCTTGGATTCAGGAGGACCTGAGTTCAAACCCAGCCTCAGACACTTACTAGCTGTGTGACCCTGGGCAAGTCACTTAAACCCCATTGCCCTGCAAAAACAAAACAAAAAAACAAAAAACAAAAACAAAAAAAAAATTTTAATTTTATATAATCAAAATGATCTGTTTTACATTTTGTTTTGCTCTCTATATCTTCTTTGGTCCTAAAGTTTTTCTCTGTCCATAAATCTAACAGGTATATGATTCTATGCTCTCTTAATGTGTTTACGGTATCATCCTTTAAGTTTAAATCATGTACACATTTTGACTTTATTTTAGTATACAGTGTGAGATGTAGGTCTATACCTAATTTCTGCCATACTGTTTTCCAGTTTCCCCAGCAGTTTTTGTCAAATAATGAGGTTTTGTTCCAAAAGCTTGGGCCTTTGGCTTTATCATATACTAGATTACTATTGTCATTTATTGTAGTGTGATTTCTACCTATTCTATTCCATTGATCCACCTCTCTTTTTCTCAGCCAGTACCAGATTGTTTTGGTAATTATCGCTTTATAATACAGTTTGAAATCTGGTACTGTTTGCACTGTGTCCTTTCCGGATGGATACTTTTAAATCCCAGGTTCATTTATTTTAATCATCTAGAATTTTTCTGGGCCACCTACCTAGCTATTGATCTGTGTAAAACTGACTTAAGCAGACATATTTAAGAAGGTAAATTTGCCATGGAAACAACCTCCACGGAGAAAAAGGAATTATTGTTTAAATTATCTGCTAGATAACCACCTGCGCATGTGGATCTGGGGGTCAGGTTTTTTTCTTTCTTTCTATAAAGGCCAAACCTAACTCCTTGGAACTTTCTCTTATTGCTCTTAGTCTTCTATCTGTAATCATGCAAAATAAGTCACCTTCTCCAGTTGACAACTCTTTAAATATGTGATGCCAACCCTCCTATCTGCCTGAGTCTTGTCTTCTCTTGGATAAGCATCCCTCATTCACTTCAAACACATGACAAGGGCTAAAGGCTCCTTCATCACCATCCTGATTGGCTCCCTCTGAATCTCCTCTAGCTTGCCAATAAACTGAGGCATTCAGAGCTGGACACAATCATCTAAATGAGGTATGACAAGGGCTGGGTCCAGAGGACCCAGACTTCTTTCGTTATTGTTGTTGTTGTTTTCTATCACCTCTTTAAACTAGGCTTCTCCATTCTGCTCAAAGCTCTTGGCTGCCCCTTTTCTTGCAGTCCACTCAAACACCCAGATCTTACTCTAAGCAGCAGCAATCTAAGCACAATTCCCCCACCCTATCTTTATGAAGTTGATTATTTTTTTTTTTGGTGAGGCATTTGGGGTTAAGTGACTTGCCCAGGGTCACACAGCTAGTAAGTGTTAAGTGTCTGAGGCCGGATTTGAACTCAGGTCCTCCTGACTCCAGGGCCGGTGCTCTATCCACTGCGCCACCTGGCTGCCCCCTGTGAAGTTGATTTTTTAACCCGTGTATGATTTACCTTGAATCCTATGAAAGGTCATTATATCTGATCGAGTATAAAGTTCTAGCTTACTAAGAACGATTGGGATCCTGAACGTCCTCCGGGCTGTGAGCACCAACTCCTAGATTTGTATTAACTGAACATTTGTTGGGAACTACAATTGTGTGTTCCAAAGCATTGCTAATGGTGCCAATCCCCAAGTTCCTTTACATTTTTTCTGCTCACACTTTGTGCCCTTAAGAACTTCATCTTCCTTCTCTTCTCATTGACCCAGGGGAGGCTGACTGTGATGGTAAAAGAGATGAAGCCTATGTCATAAGTGAAATACTTGCAGGCTCTGGGGCTGCTTGACCCAGGAAAGACCACTGAAGAGAACATGAAAGTGGACTTGAAATACTTGAAGGGCTGCCATGCAGATTCTTTCAATTTCCCAAGGGCAAAATAAAAACTAATGGAAAGAAGCCAGAGCCAGGCCTCTTCTGTTGCAGAAACAGCTGGCATTTGTATAGAGCTTTAAGCTTGGCAAGGCCCTGATTGTGTTATAGTCTTTGATCCTCACAAAACCCTGTGAAATGGATGCTATTATTATCCCCACCTTATGGAGGAAGAAACTGAGGCTGAGAACAGCTAAGTGCCTTGTCTAGGCTTACACAACTAATAAGTCTCTGAGGAGAAATTTTAACTCAGGTCTTTCTGCCTAGCTAATAGTGATAGCTTACATGTCAATAGTGCTTTGTGGTTCTAAAAGAGAATGGAAGCTCTTTGAGGGCAAGGGCTGTTTTGCTTTTTATTTGTTTTATTCTAAGTGCTGAGTATGGTGCCTAGCATCTAGTAGGTGATATATGCATGTGGAATTGAATCAAAGTATGAAGCCTTTCATAGGATCCTGTCAATAATCCCCAAATAAAGAATAATCATTCCTGTATTACAGATAAGGAAACTGAGGCACAGAGAGCTTAAGATGCTTGTCTATGGCTGCACCTTAAAGGGAAGGCCTAGAATTTGGACCCAGATCTTCATGGCACAGTGGGAAGAATGCTGGACCTTAAATCAGGAAAATCTGGGTTCAAGTCCCACCTTAAAAGGATGGTTTGTGGCTCTGGGTTAGTGACTCCACCTTGGGGCCTTGCAGATCTATCCGTATGAAGGGATTGTACTTCCCTCCAAGGACTGTTGTAAGGATGAAAGGCGATCATTGACTATGAGTGTTGTGCAGACCTCAGACATGAGATAACATTGTGAATGCCCCCAAACCCTGCTTTTCCATGTGCTCAGACTCTCTAAAAATGGATATCCTTCCAACACAAACCGTCTTCTATGAGCAGCACCAAGTCTCAGTGCACAGAGGAAGTCACGTTCTTTGGCATATTCGCTGTCCCCCTCCCCCTGCCCTGGTGAACCGACTGCACAGAAAAAAATCCATTAAGATATTAATGCGGATAACTACATCCCACGACTCAGAGACCGAGGAGAGGAAGAGGCCATTTGTCAGGGGATCCTTAAATCAATAAGTTGCTGAATCACTGGACAAATTGAACTAGTTGCTGGGGAGGGAGGAGGTGTTGGAGACAATAAGCAGCTTGAGCAACACAGACCACCAGATCAGAGTATGGTGCTCCCTCAGTGACCACACAAAGGGGGGGGGGAGAAAACTGGCCATCACCCATATGGGCTTCTGAGGGGCAAGATTCCCAAGGGTAGAAGAGAACAGAACCCCCCCCCATTCTGTCAGTGACAACAGTGTATATTGGTGATAGTGCAGTGTTCCAGCATGATATAATGGGAAGACCATTGGTTCTCGTGACCGAGAACTGGGTTCAAATCCTGGTTTTGAGACCCACTAGCTGTGTGACCTAGGATAAGCTACTAATCTCTGCAAGCCTCAATGTGTTCATCTGTAAAATAAGTGGGTTTAATTAGATAAGCTCTGAATTCTCTTCTATTCTAGAATCCCATGAGCTTTAAAGTGGGGCACCATTTCCCTCCTAACTCTCTATCTATGCTCTCCTTAGTTAAGAATTCAGGTTTATGTATTATTTATGACCTCTTGGCAACTTGGATCTATTAATGCCTGGACACTTGTTAGAAGCCCAGAGATAAAGGCCACACTGCAAATATTTGTCCTCTAGGAAACAGACACAAGTCTTATTGTTTGACTTCGAAAAATCCAGTTAATGGGTTTAGATTTTAAGGAGGAGCTGGTACTGTATGTACACAGTGTATGCACTGAGGAAAATCAAAGGAGTATTCTTATTGTCTAGACTGACCAAGTGCTGAATAGTTTGGGAGTGGGGCCCAATCAAATATTAACAAATTTAATCATATTCTCTGGCTCTTGAGAACCACAGAAACCAACCAGAAGGTCCTTAAAGTCTTCAAGATATCAAATCTTTAAAAGTGTCTGACTTGTAGTCCTGCAGATCTGAATTCGAATCTTGCCTTATACACCTACCAGACAAATGGCCCCCAAAAGCCCCCTTAGCTTCTTCTGGTCTCAATAATAACAGTTGTGAAACACTTGGAGGAAGGAGTTTCTGGCTGCACTTTTCAGGAGGGGCAGCATCTGCTTGAAGGCATACAACATCAAAGCCAAGTCCTTGTGGACCCTCAGAATACCAAATATTTATGTGTGATGAAAGTATTTGACCACACCCAACCCATGAGTCCCTATTCTTTTCATAAATGAAATAAATATTAACATTTTATTCAGTCACTGAGAAAAGAATACAAATCCCTCTAAGGAGAGAAGACCTCATTCTTTCGAACCACTTACTCCTTATTTCAATACATTTCAGAGGCTCCTTGATACCACTGCTTCTGTTCAGCAGTTAAGACTCCTCAAAACCAAGCCCCCACCCACCTGCCCATCATATTGGGACTCCCCTTCACACTCCTGTGTTCAGCCCATTGTCGAAAGTCTTCCTCACACTCTCCCTGTGCCTCTGTCCGGCTGACTTCCCATGATGCTCGGGATGTGCTCCCTCCTCATATCTCTTTGAATCCCTAGTTTCCTTCTGGGCTCATTCAAAATCCTGTTTTCCACATGAAGCCTGGCCCGATTCCCTTGACTGATATTGCAGGCAGCTAGGTGGCACAGTGTATAGAGCATTGTACTTGGAATCAGAAATTCTGAGTTCAAATCCAGCCGCAGACATTTTACAATCTGTGGAACCAGGACAAATCCCTTAGTCACTGAGAGAGAGAGAGAGAGAGAGAGAGAGAGAGAGAGAGAGAGAGAGAGAGAGAGAGAACCCAACCAAAAATTTACTCAACTATGACTGGTGGGGGTGATAGCAGAGAGGGAATATTCCTTAATCAAATAAGAAATAGAGGTACTTAATCTATCTTTATATTTTTATATATGTATGTATATATATATATATATTTGTTTTGAATTACTTGAAATGCAAAAGCTTTTGCAGAAACAAAAATAATAAAACTATTATTAAAAAGGAAAGCAGCTGACTGGGAAAAATCTTTGTATCAAGTATTTCTTATATGACAGAGCTAGATAGCACAGTGGGTATAGCACTGGGCTGAACTTTTGCCCTCTTTCTAGAGTCTTTGTTATAAAGGATAACTCACTGGGAAGGAGACATTGGACAATACTTCTCATAGTTCCTGGAACAGTAGGCACTAAATAATAAATGTTTTTTCATCAATTCAAATATGTAATATAAGAACAAAAGATATCAATAAAATTTATGAAAAAAGAAAAACACATGTTGCAATATAATGCTATGGTTTGATGGGTAACCCAGTGAGGTCAGACATCAGCATATATCCTTTGGAGGGATGCTCCAGATGGCCCATTAGGTGGACCCAGTGTTGGGTAGAAGGACATCAGACTGCATCAAATCTGGAAAACTGCAATACAGACAATGATCCCAGGCTGTCTTCTGATACAAAAGCCTATCTCTTAAATTCCAGTATTTCCTCTGAAATGCTATTAACACCAGAATAGCATCCTGAGGACAGAATGCCAACTTGGTCAATCAATCAACAAATATTGATTAAGCGATTCCTTTGTGTTAAGTTGGGCAGCTAGGTGGTTCAGTGGATGGAGCACTGAGCCTGGAGTCAAGGACTTGAGTTCAAATCTGGGGTCAGACACTGCTTATGTGGCCTTAGGAAAGTCACTTTACCCTGTTTGCCTCAGTTTCCTCATCTGTAAAACGAGCTTGAGAAGGAAATGGCAAACGTCTCCAGTATCTTTGCCAAGAACAAAACTAAATGGGGTCACAGATAGTCCAACATGACTGACCTGAACAACAACATGCGTTAGGGGCTATGCCAGGAACTAGGGCAACAGCTGCAGTGGTACAATCCTTGTCTTCAAGCAGTCTCAATGCTTCTGGCGGTATGTGCTGGCATGCGGTATGTGCTGTTTATACCTTCCTGTATAAAGGGAGGTCAAAGGCTTTAGGGAGAAGGGAACTCTAAAATCTGTGGCATGTTAGGACTGAAAACAATAATGCCAGGGGTGTTTGTATCATGATCTAAGGCTTGAAAAATACTTTACACATACTATCTCCCTTGTTCCTCCTGATATACTGGTGAAGTGTGGGTGTCACAAGAGGCATGTGCCCATTTTGCACATGAAGAAATGGAGGTTATGAGGTAAGTGCTACAAGGTTTTTTTTGTTTGTTTTTTGCAGGGCAATGAGGGTTAAGTGACTTGCCCAGGGTCACACCGCTAGTAAGTGTTGAGTGTCTGAGGCTGGATTTGAACTCAGCTCCTCCTGAATTCAGGGCCAGTGCTTTATCCACTGCACCACCTAGCTGCCCCCAGTGCTACAGGTTTTACAGATAAGACAACTATGGTCAAGTGACTTACTCAAGGTCATATGGCTTATAAAGTGTCAGAGACTACATTTCAGCCCACATCTTCCTGTCTTAAAGTCTAGCAGTCTATCTTCTGAGAAGTGGCATAAAAGATATATTTTAACAAAGAAGGAGGTGGGCATTCCTGTAGAGAGGGCATCGACAGTACTGATACTCAGGAAATAGCAAAAGAGTTCCAGAGAGATCTCTGACACAGTTGTTATAACTTCTATAGAGAATTTAAGAGAAGTCAAAGTAAGCCAATGATCATTTATTAAGATTTATTAATCAGGGCAGCTAGGTGGTGCAGTGGATAAAGCACCTGCCCTGGATTCAGGAGGACCTGAGTTCAAATGTGGCCTCAGAAACTTGACACTTAGTAGCTGTGTGACCCTGTGTAAGTCACTTAACCCTCATTGCCCCACCAAAATTAAAAAAAAAAAAAAGATTTACTATCTACCAGACACTATGCTAAGCACTGAGAATAAAAATAAAAGCAGAAAGACAGCCCCTAAGAACTGGAAATCAAAGGAATGCCCACCAATTGGGGAATGGCTAAATAAGCTATGGTATATGATAGTATGGAATGTTACTGTTTTATAAGAGATGGCAAGTAAAATGACTTCAGAAAGACCTGGAAAGATTTGTATGAACTGATTTATAGTGAAGTGAGCAGAACCAAGAGAATGCTGTGTGCAGAGACAACAATATTGTTTGAAGAATCTCAGCAATACAATGATTGAAGACAATGCTAAAGGACTGATGATACCATCCACCTCCAAAGAAAAACCTGATTGATGGAACAGACTGAAGCCTGCTCTTTGTCACTTTCTTTCATTTGTTTTCTTTTATTCAAGATTTCTTGTACAAAATGACTAACATGGTAAAGTTTTACATAGCTGCACATGCATAACCCACATCCGATTGCTTACCACCTGGGGGGGAGGGAGGGAAGGAGGGATAGAAATTGGAACTCAAAACTATAAATAAAAGTGTTTACAAGGGATAAAAGAAAGACAGTCCCTGCCCTCAAGAAGCTGTATTCTCACAGCAGAAGGCAGCACTTGAAAGGGAGCTTAAAAAGGATGGAAGAAAGGAGACAGAGAAGATACCATGGCGGAATGAAGGAGAAAGTACAGTGTCATGAGTCATGCCAGGAGAAGAAGGAAGCTGTGACTGGCTGAAAGTCAGCCTAAAATGCAGGTGCTGGGAGGAATCCAGTCAGAGGACGAGAGGGAATGGAGAAATCCTTCCCCCAGTGAAAGCTCCTTGAAAACAGTCTGTTCCATCTTTCGTCTCTGCATTACTGAACAGAGCACTGGGCACATAGTAGGTGCTTGTGTATTGACCACCAAAAATTATATTGTACACCAAGGTATGGGAGGGTTGTGACCTCTACCAAGGAAGGGATTACCCCATCCAAGGAATTAAAGACCCACCAAAGGACCAAATCATCACAACTCAAAAAATTATCCTGGGTATTCTGTGATATTGGACACAATGTGATATCATGGAAAGAAGGCTGAATTTCGAGTCAGAGCACCTGTTTTCAAATCTCAGAGCTGCCTCGTACCACCCATGTGGCCTTGGGAAAATCATTTAAACTCTTGTGCCTCACTTTCCTTTTCTGTAAAATGAGAGATTTGGAATTCTAGAGCCGATTCTCAGAGAATCAACTAAGGGGAAAGGCAAGATAAAAATCAACCACCAGGAGGCAGTGTCATGCAGGGGAAAAGAGGCACTTCTTAGGAACCCGGGAGACCCGGGCAGATTCTTCTTGTGTGCTGGGGTGGCTCCCGGAGCTGCTTCCAGACTCAGGCATGGTGGTCCTGGGAATGCTCCGCACGGCAGCACCGGACAGGGGCACCGAGTTTGGCCAGCAGTCTGATTAGGAATGAGCCGGAGCCAGCCAGGGGCCACCTCCCATCTCACTCTCGAAATCCATCCATCCATCCATCCATCGCTCCCCTTGTTTTTTCAGACGCTTCAGTCCACTCACTCCCTTGTTTTGCGTGTGCTTAATGATAAGAAATGTGAAACAGAACCTGCAGCAAAGCTGAAGCCCTGGGACGGACTCCTGGCTTAAGGGACCATACCTTAAGGCACCTTAGCGTAGGTAGGATGGCAATTCCAGGACCAGAAGAGAGGCAGCGCCAGCAGGTCCAACCCCTTCATTTTACAGATGAGGAAACTGAGGCCGACGAGAATGAAATGACTTGCCCATTCTCATTCAGAAAGTAAGCATCAAAGGTGGGATTTGAACCCAGATCCCCACCCCCAGAGCCAGAAATCTTCTTTGAACCACACTGTCTTCCTTCGGGTGAGAGGTCACAGCAGAAAAGCAGCAGAGAAGCCCTCAAGTCCTGCTTCCAGGGAGTTATTTTTCATTGTTCAACTCCCTCTGTTCACCCTTGGAATTTCAAGGGTTATTTTATTTTATTTTTTGCCTAACGGAACTGGACATTTTAGCAATTATCTGGGTGCTATTAATAGAGCTGGGCTGTTGCTGCCTGACCTTGTCAGGAAATTCAGGGGGAAGCACTTTCCACCGCATTAAAATTCTAGCTATATCTTAGCCCTCCACAATTATCTAATTTCCCATGGGCACCAAGATCCCCTTGCTATCACCAAAAGGAATCACCACTGTCTCTTTTAGCACCTGGACAAGCCACATTCCCCCAAGTGGTCAATTACACTGAAATGAAGTCTGTAGCCGGGTCAGGTCATGTTTTAAGGTTTAGCCCTCCATTAGTCATTGGATTGCTATTTCTTAATAAAATTTCTTGACTCCCTGCTATCTATGGGGCACTGAGTGAGGCACAGAGTGGGGATGGGAGGAGAGACAAAGAGCGGTAAGTGAAGGTCTCATGGTGTGGCTAAGGTCAAACTTGGTTGATGGTGTTAGCTTCTTGGTTTATTTTGCTGAACTGCCTAGTTTCACACCCTCATTTTTTTTTCTCCATTCTTTGTTATAGGGACAGGCCTCTGGGTTGGAGGGAAGGATATACAGGGAAATGAAGGCTATAGAGGAACAGAGGATAGCAAGAAACATTTTTTAAAAGAGAGGAATGTCGTCTACCCTAAAGAAATTTATAATCTCATCTAGTTGGAAAGATAGGCTATGTATGAAAATAACTCAACTATAAGGCAAGAGATGATTATTCTCCCCCTTCTTTTTCTTTTCTAGCCAACTTGTAATGTCATTGATTTGGGGCATTCCAAATATAAAAACTCCCTCCACACATGCAGGTTAGCAACTCTCTGAACCTTAAAGTCACAGGGAATTGCCTTGGGAGCACTTAGAAACGGAACAACCTGTTTAGGATCACACAGTCAGCATGTATTCACACACACATACATGCACACAGACACGGACTGCTAAAAGCCAAGTTTTCTTGACTCCTGGTCCAGCCCTCTGTCCACTGCCTACCAATAATAACGAACACTAACTCACATTTATAGACTTCTTTGTGGTTTGCAAGGCACTCCACCTACCTTACATCATTTGCAAACTTGAAATCACTGAATAAACATCTGTTATTATTTGATGCATAGTACTTTATTCATATTTAATATAATCTGCTACCTTCCATTATTGTTAACTGACGCATAAATAGCTATTTTTAGTCTTCATATGAGCATCTATCTTTTACATCTTTCTTGGATTTCCCCATCGATTGATACTGTATGCGCAAATTAGAAAATTTGTCGTTTCCAGATTTATCCATCCTTTCTTTTGTGCCAAGAATTCATTACTTTACTGAAGGTTTCAATGTAATTTGAAAGAGGTGAATAATATTACATGAGAAGCTGCATGACAAAGGATAGGATAAAGATTTGGGCTCAATCCCTGCCTCTGAAGTACTGACTATGTGACTATGGGCAAGTCATTTAACCTCTCAAAGATAAAGTAAATTTTAACCTATCAACTGCAGAGAAGGTGCAATCTGCTTTAGTAGAAGAAATTTCCTCACCAGGGAGTCCCCAATACCAGTTAAATCACAAGCTCAGTTCCAACCCCAAATATTGTCTGATTTTCCACTTAATTATCGCCATATGGCTATTAATTCTACAATCTTTCACACTCCATTCAAGGCGATAATATTTTTGTTTACATTTTTCATTTTATTGTCCATATCCTCTTACTGGGATTTTGGATTCAACCACTATTGATTTTTTTATGCAATTACTTTCACAATTCAGTCTAACTCCTCCATTAGAAGTATATCTGCCACTTTTTTTGCTGCATGCATGCTTCATATTGATGCTTTTTTTAAGCCAGTAGTATGTTTAAGAATTGTGTCATTTCCTTGTCTATCTCTCAAAGCTTTCTCATTTGAATTCAGCTCAGATAAAATCACTGCAACTTGAGCTTTTCTAGCATTACATGAAGCATACATTTAGTACATCTCATTATCTTGAACTGATGCATAACTTTTGGCATTTTTAACCCATTCGAAAACCTATTTTTATAGGTAAATTGAATACTTAATTTATGTAAACACCTAACTGAGGTTCTAATTGTTGGATTTGATTTACCTTCAAATATACTTATTAAAATCATTTGCTTTGTCAGATGGGAGTATCTTATTTCATTAATACTAACTCTTTCTTAAATTCTATACATGTTTGCATGTACTCACATACAGGCACGGTCTCTCCATTAAAATGGAAGTTTTTCTACTTTTTACTATCAACTCCAAAAGTTTTGTAAACAATGAGATCCTCTCCAATTGCTTAAGATAAGAGTTTTCCTCTGGGATTACCATCCCACCTTCATTTTCTTTCCCCTTCTTTTTCCCATCTTTGTTTGTCTGTAAAAACCCATAATCAACTCATTCTTCTCCCCTTTCTTTCCTCCCTCTCTTGCCTAGGTTTGTAATTATGTAGTTAACCAAAACAATGCTATGGCTGTCTTTCACTCCCCAGTGATTGTAAAGCACCTATTGATTAAAGCACTTACCGTGATGACAGGGGCCCATTGTGAACATTTCACATACTGGGAATGCTGAATAATTCACTGAAAGAAAAACAGTGACTTATACAACTCACAAGAGCACCAAGTTATCTGGATTTTACAATGCCCATGTCTTGATTTAGGAAAGAATATTTGCTTTTTTGAAGGGTGGGGCTGATTTAGGTGATGAATTCTTTTAACTTTTACTGTATTTGAATTTTAGTTTAGTTTGTAGGGGGGGAAGGGAGGAAGTTTATCTAAATCATTAGGTTTCTTTTATTTGTATTTTAAATATGCAATTTTTTATTTGCTGCTTGTAAGACAGTCTCCTTGTTTTAATAGTCTTGAATCTTGACAATGCCATGTCTAGTTTTGTGGGACTTTGTAGTCATCCTTGTTGACATCCAGTGAATTTTATTTGGAATGTTCACCACATTTGCAATCAATCTTTCTGTTAAATTTTCTTATATGATTTCTTAGACAGCTATACGGTACAAGGCAGCTTGGTGGTGCAATAAATAGACTACCATGCGTGGAGTTAGGAAGATTCGTCTTACCTTACGTTTTTTCTTTTTCTTTTTCTTTTTTTTTTGCGGGGCAATGAGGGTTAAGTGACTTTCCCAGGGTCACACAGCTAGTAAATGTCAAGTGTCTGAGGCTGGATTTGAACTCAGGTCCTCCTGAATCCAGGGCAGGCGCTTTATCCACTGGACCACCTAGCTGCTCCTCATCTTACCTTACTAACCTTAGCTATCTACTAGCTGGGTGACGCTGTGCAAATCACTTAACACTGCTTGCCTCAGTTTCCTCATCTGTAAATTGAGCTAGAGAAAGAAATAGCAAACCACCCCAGTATCTTTGCCCAAAACACCCTCAGATGATGTCACAAAGAGTTGGACTCGACTGAACAACAACATGATTTCTTAAACTACAGAGAAAGCCATTTTTTTCATAGTTTTGAGGAAGTCCGATAAATTAATTTTTTTCTTCTTCATTTACTGCTATCATTTTTTTTCCAATTCACTAATGTGCTTTTAGTTGTTTTTTCTCTTCTTCCTTTATTTTTCTGTTTTTTAATATATTTTGCATGACTATTGTTGTGGGCCCAAAGTCCCCCAGAAGTTTTCTGGGACACATTGAGGAATCTTCTCCTTGAGAAACTAAATCAGAGGACAGATATGACTAGAGAGGTAAGGGGAACCAAATGGGACTGAGCTAGCTTCAGTATCTCCTCCCTTCATTTTGATCTCCCTTACCCCTGGGGAGATAAATTTGGGTGTGGCTTTGGCCTTTGTGTCCTGAAGATAGCCACCCCTCACCCAATTCTTCTAGTCACCACCAGTGGGGGATGGTCCTCCCTTACTAAAGGAACTGTCCACAGGCAGATGGTCCACCCCCATCAGCCCCCTACAAAAGTACCTGCCGGTCTCCTGCTCGAGAAGATTGGTACCTCAGAGCCACGTGCTTTGTTCCATACCTATCTCCCCATGAGAAGTCCAAGGATTTCTTTCATGGTTTCCCTTCCCTCCCCCCTTCCCTTCCATTACCCCTAAATAAACTACCATCTTATTTTAACTGCTTTTGTGTGCAAGAGGGTATAATTCTTTAAAGAGGAATTTAAGAGTTAGTATTAATGAAATAAGATACTCCCATCTGACAAAGCAACCCCCTAACCCAAACCCCATACCCCATTTTCCCCCATGTGAGAAATGGGTAATTGTCTCCTCTCAATGCAGATATAACAGTCAGTCATACTCCCCTGACCTGTTTGTAGGACAAAGGTCTCAGATCCCCTCCTCCCCCTAAGGTTAGCACGGTCACATGGTTCAAGGAGCCCTGATCTCAATTAGGTCCTCTCCAGAGTTGTGTCCATATAAGGAAGTATAAGGTCCACTCCTGAGTTATGCCCATACAAGGAAGAGGGGTGGGAATACTTCGTTCTGATTAGCTAGTTTTCCCGAGTAGATTGTAACCCCAACCAGTGATGAAAAAGGGGAAGGTCCATTCGAGTTAGGGACTAGAGTATCAAACAGGGCCTGTGAGCCCCCTTTCTGGGCACCCACTAGCTGCACACTAGGGTTCCTCCTTCTCATGAGAAGAAAATAAAGCCTTTGTCACCTCGCTGCTGAGTTCCTGAGAATTATTGAGAAGAGGATGGATTTTTCCCTCACACCCCATAACACTATCATTAACCAGTTGAACCTCACTGTTATCCTCAGATTTTCTTAGTTGCACTCAGTTTCTTTTTTTAAATTTCATCTCAAAATAGTTTTACTTGTTTTGTTTCTTTATCTCTTCCTTGTGTCTACTGTCTAGTTGGTTATGAGAAAATTCTAGTTTGTTTATAATGATCCTGTTGGCAAGTCAATAACTTTGTCTCCTAGCATTTTTGTCTTTGCTTCTTTTAAGAAGTATGACATATTTTACGATTTTGTAAATTTTTTTGTCATTTGCTCATTTCAAGTTACTTTAATTTATTTCTTTTGAGAATTTTCTTTGATTTTCCATCTTTATGATGTTTTATCATAATTTTGTGGTAGAGGGCATAGAAAGCTGACCTCAGAACTGGAAAGGCCTTGATAGAAATCATGCCTTACCCTGGCTATATGACTGGGAAAGGCCCTTACAACCTTCGACAATTGCCTAGGAACACTAACCCTCCACAGGCAAGAAGGTGTCAACCTGCATTTGTAGAAAGAGTGTCTTCCTATGGGTGTTCCTTACACCCATGAAATCCTAGGTTCTGTGTCTGTCCTCTCTGTCTCTCTCCTTTTCTCTCCCTCACTGTCCCTAATGAAAAGTTCCTCTCCCTCTTCAGTTATGGAAGTGCCTCGGTTTGGAACATTCCCAAATTGGCAGACTCGGGCCATGTCCAGGTTATGAAGAAACCACTGAACTTGTAGAAAAGACACTGGACATTGATTATTCCCAGTGCCATTAACTAGCATCTCAGATGAACCAGTCAACCCTTCCATGCCTTTGACCATCCGTGAAACCAGACATTCCTCACCACTCCCTGCTCATTCCTGGCTCTCTTCTAATGTGATTTTCATTCCTACTATTCTATTGGAATGGCTCTTGTCAAAGCCCCCTCCATCCTGGCTGCCAAATAGCCCATTGGCGGTCTTCATCCTTTTTGACCTTTCAGAAGGATCCCTGGCATGATGGAGCATCCACTCCCTTTCCCTCCTGTGGCCGCCATGTCCATGCTGATTCTCCCTGTCTCACCGCTGCTGGACGTCCGTCCTCTGCAGAACCAGTGTGCACAAAGGCTCTGTCTTTGGATCCTTTTCTGCTGTCTCTTCCCTCTCGTTCTAATCCACTCACATGACTTTAGTTATTACCTGCTCTCAGCTGCCTCCCAAGAGTCGCTATCATGGTCCCTCTGGATCCACCAGGTATCAGCACGGGAGGTGACCTGACAGAGAGAGAATCTCTCCCAGACCCCACAATTTGCAGCTGGGTACACTGGTAGTCTGAGAGTCTGAGTGACTTACACAGGTCACACGGGAGTCTAGGGAAGAAGTCAGACTCAGTCTCAGGTCTTTGACTGCAAGTCTGGGACCCCTCCTAATGCCCATGTGTAATCCCTTATCTACCCACCTCACAGATGACTCCTGAGGCTCAAATGCAATAAGACAGCTGAGTGTCTTTTACAAATTATGCATCATGATCATGCCTAAGTATACCATAGGCTCTACTCAACCACTGGATATTTCTTGAGCACCTGCTATGCTCCAGACACTAGGCTAGGTGTTGGGCATACTGAGACACAAGGGAGAAAGCCCTTCCATCGAGGAGTTTCCAGGGTAAAGGGAACTTTTAGGGATCATGACCTAGAAAGGGGGTCAGGAAGTCATAGGGCCAGGTCAGTTGTCTCATGTTCCCCAGGACCAGTGACCATGAGGAAGTGCAGAGAAATAAGGTGAAAGCAGAGGTGCTTCCCTTGGGGAGAAGCAGAGGGGTGTAGGGCTCCTTCAGCCCAAGTCCCTCACCCTCTGCCCACCACCCTGCCTCATTGGGGCCTGGCTTCCCCAGAGGAGGAGGGGCCGGGACCAGAGACAGCCACCTTCCACACAATAAGCCTTTGTCCTAGTCCTGAGCCTTCACCTCTTGACCCCAAGGTCCCAGACACATTCCAGCCTCACCCTGCTATGGAATTCTCTCCCTCCATCCTACCTTCATTCAGATTAAGCAGAGGCAGAAGAGACTGCTGCACAAGGCCTGCAGATGAAAGCGAAATATTTGTATTCCTAAAAAAGAGAAAAGTCACAACTGCAAAAAAGCCATTTAGGCAGGGAGAAGGGAAAACTCGAATCCACCCTGGTTCCCGGTGCCCATTGCTGGGTGGTGTCCCTAATGGATGTGCAGAGGAGCCTCAGAGGCTGGTGGGCAGCCGCAGCCTCAGCTGTGATGGTGCCCTGGGCTGGCTACCAAGGGCCATTGGCCTCAGACAGAGGAGGTTGGTGAGAAATCGCATCTGACTGAGAGCAGCGGGCACAGAGGGCACAGTAGGCACCCTCGAGATACACCAACAGCTCTGATTCATTTTCTTTTGTTCTCTTTCCTTTTTGCCTCTTTTTCTCCCATTTCCTTTCTTTTCTCTGTACCTCCCTCTTCTTCCCCCTCCCTCTTGGTGCTCCCCTTTCTTTCTCCTTCTCTTTCTCCTCCCCTCCTTTTTCTTCTCCCTTTTCTCTTCTTCCCCTCATTCTCATCTTCCCCCTTTTACTCCCTCTCTTTCTCACCCTCCCCTCTTTCTCCTCACTTCTTTCTTTTCTTTACCCTTTTCTCTTCTTTCTAGTCCCCCTCATTCTCCTCCTCCCCCTTTCTCCTTTCCTCCTCTTCTCTCTCCCCTTCTCTTTCTCCTCTCCTCTTCCCCCTCTCCCTTTCCCTCTTCTTCTATGCCTCCTTTTTTGGCTTGTGCTGCATGAAAGTGGGAAGATGTGTCTCTCCCATTTTGATTGCAAATGACAAAGACTGAGGGTTTTCACTAAGAGCCATGTCTTCCAACAGCTGGCAGACAATGAAATGAAAATGGGAACTTCATCAAACGAGACACATCTAATAGCAAAAACAAGAGTGAGCTTCTCCCGTTACAAGCTGAGGACCAGATAACCAGGTGGAACCTCCAAGAATACTAGGGGGGGCGTGGGGGTGGGAAGACTGTGATTTCTTCTTGCTCACATTTAGTCAAATTAAGTTTGACAGGGACCCAATTTGCTGACATTTTTCTCTGCTTGCTCAAAATGGAGAGCTTGTTGAAGCTGCTTCCTCACATGTAACCCTTGGCAACCTGGTCTTTGGAGCCCCTCTGCCACAAAGCTACTAGCAATATGGCGCCTCCAGGAAGATCTGAGCCCTCGGCAGCCATGGTGAGGGTCCTGGTCAGGTTTCTGCTGCTCTGGGCTTCCTGTGCTGCTCTAATAAATGGTGCCCTTTGGGAAGGGCAGAAAGAATGGCCACCAACATCTATCTCTGCTTGCCATGTTCTGAGAGTCAGCCTGGGGTCAGCGCCCTTCCCCCCCCCTCTGCCCAGCAGGAGGGGACCAGTTGGAGCACTTCTCGCTTCTCCAGCCCATCCCCCACTGCAGCAGATCACGGGGACAGCAAGGTGAAGGGGGAAGAGAAGGAGATTTGGAGGAAGAGGACGGAGGTTCACATCTGAACTGTCACTTTGTACCTGTGTCTTCACTCCCATCTGCAGAATGAGGTGATTGTTCTACAGTGCCTCCAAGACTCCTTTCAGCATTAAGTCTATGAGTCTATGAGCCCATGAACTTCAGTATCTGATAGTCTCACCCCCAGAGGAGATCCCCAGCACCCCTTGGAGAAGACAGCCTCACGGAGGCTCCAAACATGAGCATTTCTGTTGCTAAGGTGATAGAGACTAAAAGGTTTATGTCCGAGCTGGTAAAAAGGGTAATTCCTGACTCTTGCCAAGGATCTGCCTTCCCAGGTAAGATCCATACAGCCCCAGCAACTCAGAGCCTGAATGGGCAGTGAGGCTTTGCTCCTTCCCATCAGTGTGGTTCCCCATGATCACTCTGTCTAGGTGGGGCGATTTCTTCCTGGTACATCTCCCCTCTCACTGCTTGTAGAAGACCCATGCGGCAATGGGCTCTCTGGCTGCTCTGGGTCCCTGGCCTCCTCAGCTCCATCTTTTGGCTGGCCCTGTTCACTATCCTTCTCGGCCTAGGCTTCCTCCGGCTCCCGGCCCTCTTCTTCTTGCCTTTGTTCTTGGATCCCAGAGGGTTTGATCTTGGTCCTGTTTGTTAGCCTCCATAGCCCTGCCTCCAGCAGCTGTCCTCTTCCCTGGGAGACCTGTTGACCAACCACTGGCCTATGTGGAAAAACATGTGGGGTGTGTTCACAGCACAGTAGCACAACTTCCTTATTTGGGGCTTGGTCCCTATTTCCCCAGAAATCACATACAAGTCCTCTGGAGGCTGGAAGAATAGCTAATGAGTGAGTTTCAGACTCCACTCCATGTTGATTCATCCAGTCCATCCCAGAAAGCATTTATGAAGCACCTACAGTATGTCAGTATTTTGGGCAGGTGGGGCTCATTAGCCTTGGCAGGCAACCTGCCTAGGGGAAGGAACCCTGATTTTAAACCTCCACTGCCTTGTGGCTATACCCATATATGGGAAAGGCTTCAGGAGTTAACCCCGAGGAAAAATCAGGAGTCGGAGTCCCTTAGGCAGTTGGATGCTGGACATCACATCCCTCTGGCATCTCCTGCGGCGGCACTGGTGCCAAACTGTACAGGCTCTGCCTCTCCTTTGAATCCACCAATGTCGCGGAGAGGGAAAACCTGCTGCATGGGCAACAGCTTGTTTTCCACATTGATCTGCCCAGGCCAGCGCCCTGGAGAGGACACTCCAGCTACTCCTTATGGGGTAGATACAACAGGGGATGTGGCAGTTACCGGTTATAAGTCACTCAGGAGCTGCAGCTCCAGTATGGGACTGCACAGCCACACTGTGGCCTGTGGCTCTTCAAGGAACTGATTCATGGCCGTCCTCGACTGGTGGAGGCCTACTGCAGTATGTTAGATGCAGTGCTAAGGGTATGCAGACATAATGAAAAAATGGCCCTGTCTGGGGCAGCTAGGAAGCACAGTGGATAAAGCACCGGCCCTGGATTCAGGAGGACCTGAGTTCAAATCTGACCTCAGACACTTGACACTTACTAGCTGTGTGACCCTGGGCAAGTCACTTAACCCCAATTGCTCCACCAAAAAAAGGCCCTGTCCTCAAGGAGCTCCTATTATCCCATGAATTTGCAATGTGTGCACAGAGAAGTAAATCTTAGGTGAGGAAGGAAGAGGAGGACGACACTGAGGCCTGGGGTGAGAGCAAGGACAGCTTCCGGAGGGAGGTGCAGAGCTTCCAGACAGGGTCTCAGATCAAGTTAGACTTTCTTAGAGGTCGGAATAAGGAGGAGTTTTCATTTCATTTCAAACAAGATTGGGGGGAGGAGGGTAGAGAGGATAGCCTGGGGAAAGCTCAGAGGCCGGGAGATTGGATGTTAAATCTGTGGGAGAACAAGCAGGCCATTCATTCGTTCATTCATTCATTTATCTATTTTCATTTGTTTTTATTCATTCATTCATTCGCTCACTCATTCATTTATTTACTTAGCGGAAACAGAGTAAATGGAGGAGAATAGTCTGAGATAAACCAGAAAAGTGGGCAGAAGCTAGTTTGTTTGCACTATAAATGTTAAACAGAATCATTCACATGCTATCTTAGGTAGTAGAGAGGTTAGAGTGCCAGGCCTAGGAAGACTTGAGTTCAAATCTGGCTCCAGACATGTACCAGCTATGAGATCCTAAGCAAGTCACTTACCTTCCACTTACCCAGGGTCACAAGCTTACAAATGTCTGAGACCAGATTTGAACTCAAGAAGATGAGTCTTGCTGACTTCAGGCCTGACATTCTATCCACTGTGCCACCCAGCTGCCCAATGTTGTTCTTTCCAGTTAGGTGAATAAAAATTGCCTGAATTAAAATGGGATTTGCCCAAGGGCAGTAGAAATGGGCATCACCACAGACATGCCTACAGCCCCAGGCCTTGCCTTGACTCTACTGAGCAGAGGAAGGGCATCAGAACCAGTCCCTGCTCCTCCACTACACTTCACCTCAGAGGCTGCATGCATTGTCTCTTCTTTTTCTCTTGTCTTAGAGGAAGAGTTTGGGCTACCCCTCTCCTCCACCATGTGCTTAATCAGATTCCCTCCCGTCTCCCTCAGGACCTGAGACGGTGTCTTGTCCCAGTTTCTTCCCCTCTGCCTACAAATGTATTCAAGTCTTCCCATTTTAAAGGAGAACAAGCCATGCTTTCTTCCTATCCTAACACGCCGGTGATCCTGACACTGCCAAATGTCTCAAGAGAGTAGCCTGGATCACCTGTGTATCCCCTTCACCTCCTCTCTCCCTGAGCACTGGGAGCTCACATCACCAGCTGGACTCAGCATCTGGGAGGGAGCCCCCTCATCTTTCCCCACCTGTTCCTCTGTCCTCTCCATCTTTCACCCCTTACAATCTGTCACCTGCCCCCACCACTTTTCGGGAAGTAGCCTCCAGAAGGTCACCAAGCTAACTCTCATCACCAAGTCTAGAGGCCTTTGCTCAGGGCCAATTCTCCTGCCTTCTCCATCACATCAGAAGCCAGGGACCAGCCAGCTTCAAGACAGATTCAGAAAGGTTCAGAGTGCTGAGGTTCCAGGACAGAGAGCCACAGGGCTCACAAGACACTACAGCAAGCCAACTTTGTTGAAGGTAGACAAAGAAATGAAGGGAAATCAGGGAAATGGAGGCCCAGGTGGCCCTGCTGGAATTTGGACAGACTCTGGGTTTGGTAGAGAGGCCAGCTGGGGAAGAAGATGAGTGAATGAAGGAATGATTCAGTGACTTGGTGCTGAGCCCAGCCAGGCACTGTGTCAAGCATTGAGCATACAGAGACAAAGAGCAAGACAGGCCTTGCCCTCATGGACCTTATGTTCTAATGGGGAAAGACAACACTTATGGAGAAGTGGTTGGCTCAGTGAATAAAGCACTGGACCTAGAATCTGGAAAAACTGAGTTCAAATACAGCCTTAGACACTCACTAGCTGTGTACTACACCCCAAGTCTGTCTCCAGCAAAGCTCTAAAGCTGGGAGGGATCTCAGAGGGCATCGAACTCTCCACTTGACAGATAAGGAAACTGAGGCCCATGGAGGTGAATTGACCTGCCCAGGGTCACACAGGTAGTCAGTTGCAAAGTCATGACTTTTATTCTCTGACTTCCATTTCAGCCTTTTTCTCACTTTATTGCGTGAAGCTAATAGTGAAAATGTGTTTGATGATGGAGGAGGATGAAGCTTGTAATCAGTCACAAACTTCTGCAGAAGAAGCCACTGACTCCACCCTTCTGTGCCCTCAGTGAGTCAAACTGACTTGGTCCCCATGTTCCTCTCCTACTCTGACATCCTATGGTTCCAGTGGAGTCTCTCTTCGACCCGTATCTCACCTTGGTTCTGCCTCTTTGGCTCTGCTGACTGAGCAGCCAGGAGATGTTCATTAGCAAATGTGACAGAGACACTGTGTTATGTTGAAGGAGACTGTCAGCTGGAAATGGAGCATCAAAATTCATGAGCATTGTTGGAATAACCCCGAAGGATGACAAACCAATCTGGATTATTTTATTTTATGGTGTATGGTGTGTGTGTGTGTGTGTGTGTGTGTGTGTGTGTCTGCGTGTCTGTGTGTCTGTGTGTCTGTGTAAGGGGAGCTCACTTCCATAGGACGGAGTATTCTTCCCCCAGTCCCTTTTCTTAATACCTCATGCTCTATTTACTTCATGTGGGCTCCTGCCTTGACCTCTTCAGTCCTCCCTGTGATTGGATCTTTGTCCCTATGATATATCCCTTACAGCTGCACCCTGTGGTTAGATTTCTTTAATATTGACAACCTGTACATCCAGCTATCTGCCCTGCCTGGACCTCAGTCCCTGGTCTACCTTGATGTCCTGCTGTCACTAAATGCCTGAATCCTGGATATTTCACCAAGCTGCTGTGGCATCCTCCTACAGCCCACTACTACCACCATTCCATATTAACTGCCCTTCCTTGTGGGCCTGCTTCTCTCCTGGTCCTGAACCCCCCCCCCCCATTCTGGCCCAGCTCACCCACAATGGTCCATGGTTCTAATTCATGTTTTCTGAGCCCTCTGAATCATCATCATCGTTGTCACCCCTGAGTTCTGTTTAATGATACATTTGTCTTTTCTTACTTGGGTGCTCATAATAACCTTCTTGTCATTTTACAGATGAAGAAACTGAGGCTGAGATAGTTCAAGTGACTTGCTTAAAGTCAACCAGTCAGTAAGTGTCACCATTGGGATTCATACTTTAGAACCTTCCTGACATCAAGTCCTTCACAGTTTCTACTTCTCCATGCTGCCTGTCCAGTGTCTTCTTCCCTCCTCTCTGGTGTTCCAGATCTATCCTTCCTTCCAGGCCCAGCCTCCTTAAGGCCTTCCCTGATTCTCCCTCCCTACCAAAGCTCCCAGGGATGCCCATTGTGCTTACCGGCTCTCCCATTCCTTGGGCCTTCTGCCTCAGCCTGCCTGGTGATGGCCACTACTGGGGTCTCAAACTGCTTTTTCAATCCTTTGTGTCTCTATAATGCAGAGAAGCTGAATCAAGCCTGGAAATAAGAAATAAGGACGACATGCTGATGGAATCACAAGAGCCGGTAATGTTCTTGTCTCTGTGTATTTTCTACCCAGCCAAAGAGAATCTCCTGGAGGATAGGGAGCTGCTGTATAATTCTTGGGTTCTTCACAGGGCCTCCAATGTGAGCCACCATTGCCACTCCTTCCTCAGCAGAAAATCGAATCCCACCTTTGTGTTATGATCCACCTGGGGCCTTATCTTGCTTGGTTCAGGACTTTCTCAATCTCTCCCAGACAAATCCACTCACACCAAGGCAAATGTGCACCCCTGTCCAGCTCCTCTTTACTTATTGTCTTCCCTGTCCCCCACACAATCCTTTGAATTCAATGACTATCTAAGCTGGTTGTTTGTAGCTGCCTCACATTTAGTGCTCAATAAAGGCTCTATCATCCATCTATCTACCAACAAAATCTGGGGGGCAGATCAGTTACGGTGTCACTCATGTACCCCCACCTTTAATGAGGAACCCTTCAGAAACCCTCTTGCTTTAAGAGGTATGGAATGTCAAATAAAAAAAAAAAACAACCTGAAAAAAAAAAAACATCCCGAGGGAGTCATTTTGATCTATTAAAACAGTGAGAAAGGATTAATAGTTTGAGGGAGGGGATAGTAAAGGATTGAAATGACAGAAGATTCCCAGCAATTGGGGAATGAATGGCTAAGTAAGTTGTGGTCCATGGATATGATGGGACATGACTCTGCTGTAAGAAATGGCTATAGGATGAATAGAGAAGCCTAGGAAGCCTTGGACTGACCCAAAAGGCACTGTGCAGATCCAAGAGATGTCTGTCTGGCTCTCATTCCATTCTCTTCTATCTAATGATGTCATGACTATTCAACGATAAGCCTAGGAAGAGTGATAGCAACAAAACAATGGAAACGGCATGTTCTGAAATTAGAACGATCAGGCTTTGGGAACCAAGGAAGGCTGGCAGAAGGTGCTTCCAGGCCTTCTTTGCAGAAATGGGGAACTCCGGGCAGAGGAGCTACACATAATATGAGAATTTGGTGATGTGTTGGTGAGTTTTACTGACCTTTTTTTTTTTTTCTTGCAAGGGAAGACTCTGTAAGAGAGAAGAAGGAGAAATATTTTGGGAAAATACTGGTGACATAAACCCCTAAAATATCAATAAATTATATTTTTAAAATAACAGTTTTTTAAATTATACTTTGATACTTCAGATGTCTGTAGTTCTGTTACTGTAGGCATTTTCTCCACCCACATGGATCTGAACTTCTTGGTAACAAATATGACTCCAATGGGTCACTAGATCTTCCATCTCTTAGATGTGGGTCTTTCTTCCAATCTTAATAAAAGCTGACAGTTAAATGGCACTTTGAGCTTTACAAATAGCTTCACATGGCTATCTTTTTTTTTTTGTGGGGCAATGAGGGTTATGTGACTTGCCATGGGTAACACAGCTAGTAAGTGTTGAGTGTCAGAGACTGGATTTGAATTCAGGTCCTCCTGATTCTAGGGCTGGTGATTTATCCACTATGCTACCTAGCTGCCCCTTCACATGGTTATCTTGTTGGATCCTTGCAACAATCCTAGGAAGGAGGTGCTATTATAATCTCCAGTGTACAGAAGAAGAAACTGGGATGAATAGAGTTTAAGTGACTTGTGTAAGGTCATATAGCTAGTAAGTCTCTGGAGCTAGATCCTAACTCCAGTCTTACTCTCTCCACAACTGACATCCTACCTAATGTGCAAGCAATGATGCAGATTTCAATTTGCCCAGGCCTACCCATCCTGGGTCAAACTAATGCATAGCTTCCCATAAACTTACCACAAAGAGGCCATCCAATGCTCTGGTATCCTCCTTTTTCCTTTTTTCTTTTCTTTTTTTTTTAAGTGAGGCAGTTGGGGTTAAGTGACTTGCCCAGGGTCACACAGCTAGTAAGTGTTAAGTGTCTGAGGCTGGATTTGAACTCAGGTACTCATGACTCCAGGGCTGGTGCTCTATCCACTGCGACACCTAGCTGCCCCTGGTATCCTCCTTCTTAGAAAATAAATTCCAAGGATAGCAATAGAGAATATAGGCTGACCAGCAGCTCCCCCTCTGTTACCACATAGCTGGTCCATTTTCTTTTTCCACCCATGAATTTCTTTGGTGACATCCTTTATACAAAACTCCTTGTCTATGACGTGTTTCAGACAGTTCACAACAACCACAGGCCTTCCCTTTTCCCTATGGGTAATTCTCAGCCTTAGTTCTTAAGATGCAAGCAGGTCCAGTGACTCATAGATATGTAAGCAGTCAATATTGACATCATCGGGTTGCTATAAATCAACAATGAACACCACAACAATGGTTGGGATGCATCTGGCCCTTTAAAGATTGAGATACCTTTACCATACATTATCTCACTTGACCTTCCCAACAACTCTGGGAGGGATTCATCATGACCACAACCTTTGTAAACAGTCTTTAGGAGTTGTTTGGCTGAAAACTCTATCCCCTTGTGGATGGCTTGGTGATGAGCTGCTGTCAACTTAGGTTGGCTGGTGCTCAGATGGCCCATGTACAAGACCTATATCACCCAGCCCATGCTTTAAGTTTTTCTATCTTGGCAAGAGCTGCCAGATCTACCCCTCTCCTGGCATATAGAGACTCTGAGAACCCAGAGTCACATCAATGCCCTGAAGAGTTTATCAAATATGATTTAGGAGAGTTTTTAAATTAAATGTATTAATTATTTTTGGTTTTGAAATATCAGGCTAATTCTGCTACCAGATGACATCTTCCCTCAATTCATCCCTTGTTCAACAAACACACAGTGTACCCTGCAAGGGTTATACAAAGTTGATAGAAGACATAGTGTCTTCCCTCTTGGAGCTTAGAGGCTAGTAGACTCCTGTCTCCTGGCAGAAAGTGTGCCTTTCTCTCCCAACTTTTCTTGTGGCTCCCTCCCTTTTGCCTCCCATCTATACACTGTCATCCCTTTAGCTACACCTCTATAAGGGAACCCACTGGCCTTATTCTACTCTGACTCTTCAATCACTTTCCTCTTCCCAATTGTACAGCCACCAATTGTATGAAAAGGGAGTAGCTAACTATGATCCTTTCACCAGGATGGAAAAACGTCAGTACTTACCATATGTTCTGCTTCTGGATCCTAAGAGATACCTGAACCTTGCCATCCATCCTGCTACTGCTCCCCTCAGGACTTCCAAGTCTCACCATGAGCTCTGCAGCTGAACCCTCCCGTACACCTGTTCTATCAGTTATAGTGTTGAGATCAAGGATTGTCTGGCTCTTCTGTTTGTATCCCCAGTGCTTAGCACAAAGCAAACATTTAATAAATCCATTTCCATTCATTCAATAAGTAAAAATAACCTCCAAAGAACCTAAGAAGTTTATTTTTAAATACTGTGCTTGCATTTCCACACTGCCAACATCCTGGCACCTGTGAAAAAGAAATATTTATAATGTCTCAGAAAATGAGGATTATATTCTCCCACAGTCCCTCCATAACAATGCTCCTGGCCCGTTTATTTGCTAATCTGAGCTGGGGGAGCAGTCTTGCTTAGAATGCTCTCCCTCCATGAATCCATAGTTTCCTTCCAGTTTCCAGGCTTAGCTTTCCTGATTCCTGTGGTTGTCCGTCCCTGTTCCCCTCCCCCTCCCCCAAGTAACTTGCATCGATGTAGTCTAAACATTGAACTGACTTTTCTGTTGTTTTTGTTCTTTCCCATCCACAATGGAGGCACCTGAAGGCCAGACTCAGTTTTCACACTTTGTATCACTGGTGCCTACCAGAGGTTCTGACATATGAGAGCTCCTTAGGAAATACTGGTCGGGTTGAATTGTTATGATGGTATCCTAAGAGGACGGAGAGTGCATCAGTCTGCTAAATCAGCGCTCCCTCAGTCTGGTCTCTTGAATGTTACAGAAAACAATCCTTCTCCACTCAGAAGAGACACAGAACTGGTGGAGGTGATCAGTAAGCAGATGCATCCCCTGCTTCCTCCTGGTGGTAAAGGTCCTTGGCTTCTGTTGACCTACTAGAATCTATATTTTCCAGTTAAATCCAGCTCATGTACCACCTCCTGTATGAGGCCTTTCCTGAGCTATGCTCTGCCTCATTCCCTTCACCTTCTGGTTCCCCTTCCCTGGAAGAGCTTCCTGGATCCCCTGGAATTCCTTTTTTTTTTTGCAGGACAATGAGGGATAAGTGACTTGCCCAAGGTCACACAGCTAGTAAGTATCAAGTATCTGAGGTCGGATTTGAACTCAGATCCTCCTGAATTTAGGGCTGGTGCTTTATCCAATGTGCCACCTAGCTGCCCCTGGAATTCCCTTTTCATGGTTTATGCTCATGGTTTATGCACATGGTATCTCCTGCAATAAACTAAACTGTCTTCTTAACCCCTCATTTAGCACACAGTAAGTGCTTAAAAATGCTTGGTGATTTTTTGCCCTTGGGATAAGATTCATGTGTAGTGACAAATAAAAGGAGAGTCCTGCCATCTGACCCCACAACAACTGAGGTTTCAATATAGCTATTTGTGATTTCCAGAACACTTGGAGTAGACGTTAAAAAAGCAAATGACAATTCTGTGAAAGCCAACTTTGAAATTTTTGGTTGCCAATTATAGCAAATTCTCCTTGGCCCAGAATTCAAGAAAACAAAAGGACAAATACTTTTCCAATGGACAATCATCATAGGCTGCCAATCTTCACCTGACCATCCCAACCCCCTGTAAGTCATGCAGCCCTCAATCATTGGCTCGCTCTCTCTCTCGCTCTCTCTCGCTCTCTCTCTCTCTCTCTCTCTCTCTCTCTCTCTCTCTCTCTCTCTCTCTCTCTCTCTCTCTCTCTCTCACACACACACACACACACACACCTCTGACCTTCTTCTTTGACATTTAGTCATCTATGCATGGCATATTCAGTAACCCTTTATTAACTTTCTTGTAGAAGCTCCATTGGATAAGTTAGCCACACACACAAGTAGATGTTCCAGAGGAAGGGGGATGCCAAGACAGAAATGAGACAGTCCCTGCCTTAATGGAGCTTTTCTAAAATTTGGGGAGACAGCATGTGCCCATATATCTATATACAAAATAAAGAAAAGTCATTTGGGGGCAAGGGAAGGCACTAATAGCTGGGGAAGGGAGGACCAGGAAAATCTTGATGGAGAGGGAGAAACACTGAAGGAGACTAAGATTTTTAAGGAGGAAGGTGCACAGCTGTGTGCTTTAGGCATGGAGACCTGGGCAAAGGTTATGCAAAGGCATGGAGGTGGGAGGTAGAGTATCTCATGTGAGGAACATCAAGAAAGCCAGTTGGGGGAGCACAGAATGTGTTCATGGAATGTGATGGAGCCAGGAAACAAAGGAGTTTGTATGTAGTCATAGGAAGCCCGGAGAGTTTATTGAAACATGTCTGATGCTGACAGGTTGAAAACAAAAATCATGAAAAAGCTTCCAACTGTATTGATTTGGAGAAAAGAATCTTATGAATACATTAGTTTTAAACATGGTTCACCAGTGTAAAAATAGGTCACCCTGATGGTGTCCTTTTGAACTATGGTATTTAATTTAGAAAACCAAATATGATAAACTGTATTAATTAAGTTGAACAGAATGAATTAAACTGTAGGATGGTCTTAATGTATTGCTTAATTAATAGTTTCTCAGCATTTAGGCTGAGCCCCACTGGCGCCAAATCATCAGCATTTACAATGGTGGAATAAGCCCGTGAACAGTAATGACAGGGTAGTGAAGAGAGCCCAGCCCCTCCAGATTTCCTAGACTGCCTACCAGGGCCGACATCATTCAGAGAGGCGAAGGTGGAGCCCCAACTTGGAGGGTAAAACGTTAATTACATATTCACTTCCAAAACAAAGGCTCCCTTCTCTCTGCCATACCATTTTAGAGGGGGGTGGGGTTTCACTGCCTCTCCGCCATTTCCTAGCTCAATAAGGCAGGACAGAGGATGGCTTTCAGACTACTTTGGTCCCGGCTCTTCAGAGACCTGTGTTCCTGGAAGCTGTCTCTTTATCCCCATGCCTGGCATGCCACATGTAGCTTCTTAAAGATGGTGCATTGAGGTACACTGAGGGGGTAAGTGATCTTAGAATGATCCATCCTGGCTTCCATTTTTATCTGTATTTGAAGGTGCTTATACCAGTGGTATGGCCTCTCAATCAAAAAGAATATGGAGGGGCAGCAAGGTGGGGCAGTGGATAGTGCACCGCCCTTGGATTTAGAAGGACCTGAGTTCAAATCCGACCTCAGACATTTAATACTTACTAGCTGTGTGACCCTGGGCAAGTCACTTAACCCCAATTGCCTCACACACACAAAAAAAAGAATATGGAAACAGTCTTCAGTGAACATGAAAAAAGTTGGCTAATTATGAGAGGAAATGGTTGTGGATATAACTGCTGAGCTTCTAACTATGATCTGGAGAAACTGTGGAATCAATCGATCAACCAATCAATTAGAAATAAAAGCCTTTATGACATGATACAGGTCATTGCATGAAATTTTGGGGATACAAAGATAAAAAATTAGTCATCCCTGCCCTCAAGACACTTACATTCTAATGATGAGAGCCTACACTTAGAAAATTGACTGCTGAGGGGTGTTTTGGCCTATGGAGTCATTGAGAACATGAGCAGATCCATAGAGCTAGCAATATTCAGGTCATGTTCAGAGGTGATGGCAGTGGATTCGACAGCTGCGTGGGGACCAGTATGTACACAGGCAGTAGATTCTGCAGGTCCAGTGCAGAAGTCTATTGTATAAGGTGTAGACTCAGGAGTGCAGAAGTGTGTTGGTGCCAGCATGATGACCAAGTGGACAGCTAGATTGGTTGTATGCCTCTACTCTCATTTTCTTATTGTCACATGATTGAGAGGCAGGATAACATAACAGATGAGGGAAGGGAACATATATTCATTTAAGCACCCACTTTGTGCCTGCCTATAGGCTAAGTGCTTCACAAATATTTCATTTAGTCCTCATAACAACTCTGTGAGGGAGGTACTATTATTATCCCTATTTTACTGTTGAGGAAACTGAGGCAGGAAGTGGCTAAGTGTCATATAGCTGTTGCACCAATTTTCAGAAGAGGATCAGGTGGATTCTTCAGACTATAAACACAATAGTTTGAGTTTGATGTCTGACAAAATTCTAGCTTGTATGATCAAAATCTGTCAGTACTTAAGAGAGGGGATCATTATAATCCAGTAAGGTGTGATCAAGAATATGTCATGCTAAACTCATTTCATTTCCTTTTTGGAAAAGCTTCCCAGGCTGAAAGATTAGGGGAATACTGTGAGTGTAATCAGCCAAGATTTCAAGAAATTCCTTGACAGTCTTTTACCATGGCTAAGCCATGATATGTGCTGAATGGGTGCCAACATTTGGCTGTTGGCGTGGAGAGAGGACACTAGTGATGTGGTAACTGCCTCTGTCCATAACCTCATTCAGATCCTTGTATCTATCAATGATTTGTATGAACATGTGAAAAAAATCACTTATCTGTTACAAAGGAGGGATTTGTGGAACGGTCTTGGGGGAGGGGAGTGATGGGGATGTAACAAAACCAAAAAGGGGGGGGATAAGGGCATCCACAAGATGCGGAAAGTGCACAGGCAAGAGCAGAAGGAGGCTTAAAAGGGGACCCAGGTAAGCAGAGCAGTGTTGGTTTGACCCTGTTAAGTTTAATGTCTTTAAAAAGTAAGGCTTCTATAATAAAGATTCATGATTTCATAAACAATCTTTTTTATTCTTTGACAATGGAAATGGTTGCATTTGTCTATATTCAATTCATAAGAAAAAAGAAAAAATTAAACTGGCTGAAATGCTTATGAAATTTGTGTCTGACATAAAACTTAGAGGGATGATGAACACTTTGTATAAGAGTATTAGAATCCCCAAAGACCTCAGCAAGTTTGAACAATGAGTCAAAGGCAAGAAAATGAAATTGAATGAGGAGAAAAATAAAGTGCTTCTTTAAAAAAAAAGACAACTCTATAAGTAGAGGAAAAGAAGGCTTATATAGACATTTCCTTGAGAAAAATTCTGAGTTATTTAGTGCTGCAAACTCAACATAAATCTAAAGAGTGATACAGCTGTCAAGATAACTAACCAGGAATGCTCTTAGACTTGTAAATTTGACTCAGTTTCATATTTATATGTATGTGTATGAATCTTAGAAATGAGACCTTTATCAGAGAAACTTTCTTCTCCCTGCCCCAAATTTTTTCTAATTTTAGCTACATTGGTTTTGTCTATGAAAAAACTTTTTTTTTGTTTTTATGTAATTAAAATTATTCATTTTGCCTTTTGTTAACCTCTCTATTTTTTGGTCATGACCTCCTCCCCTATCCATAGATCTGACAGATTAATTTCTTCCCTGTTCCACTTATTTGCTTATGATATCCTCCAAACCAGAACAATTTATATAATCTTAGCAATATCATAAAGATAATATGCTTTAAAAGACTTAGTAACTCTGATAAACATATCGATAAAACCAGAATTCCAAAGGACTCAAGATGTACATAATGCTCATCTCCTGATAGAGAACTAATGGACTCAGACTTTGAATTGAAACATACATTATTCTCTTTCTTCTCTTTCCTTCTTCCTTCCTTCCTTCCTTCCTTCCTTCCTTCCTTCCTTCTTTCCTTCTTGACATGGGTTATACAAGAATTTGTTTTGTTTGACTATTTGTAACAGCTTTTGTTTTTCTTGCCTTCTCAATGACTGGGGTAAGGGAGAGAGAATTTGAAATTTAAAAGGAAATTTAAAAGGAAGGGGGAAAGGTAGCTAATGGGAAGTCAAGTTAAATAGCATCCAGAAAATATAATCTGTTGATCTGGGTTCTCAGAAGCTGTACTGGTAATCTCTGACAGGTTCCTCCAATCTCTCCTTTATTCAATTCATCTTCCACACAGCTGCTGAAATAATCTCCCTAAAGCATAGATTTGACCATACCACTCTTACTCAAGAATCATCAGTAACTCCTTGTTTCCTTAAGGATCACACACACACACACACAGACACACAGACACACACACACACCTCTATTTGGCATTTAAAGCCCTTCACAATCAGGCAAGAGATGAAAACTTGAGATCAGGGGAAAATAATTTATGTCAGTGCTTAAGAGAATGGAATGTAGAAAAAAAGAATGTGAATAATGTGAAATGTCTACAAACATGGCTGGTCCAATATGCCCCCCACAACCTGAGTCCTTGCTTCCATCTCAGAATTCTTTGCTTCCTTTGAGACTCAGCTCAGGTGCTATGTTCTCCAAGAAGCCCTGCTCATTCTAGTCACTAATACTCTTTTTCCTCAAAGTAAACATTGCATGTTTATTCATTTCCATGATGTATCTCTAAGAGGAATATGTTTCTTTTTCATCACAAATGCCTGAAAGCCCTCTTTTTTGTTGATGTCCCATTTTTTTCCTCTGAAAGATTACAATTACTTTTGCTGGATATGTGATTCTTGGCTGTAGTCCCAGTACCTTTGCCTCTGGAATAATATATTCCATGCCCTCTGGTCCTTTAATGTAGATGCTCCTAAATCTTGTTTTATCCTTATTGTAGCTACACAGTATTTGAATTCCATTTTTCTAGCTGCTTGGAAGGTCAGTTCCTTGGCATCGGGAAGTGATATTTGATGTTTTCAGTTTAGAGAGGAGACCTGTGGAAAGAAGAAGGGGTGAGTCCCCTCTCTCTGTTTTTTTTTTGGTCAGGACTTTTGTGGTGAGTGGAGCAAAAATGCTGGCTCCCTGAGATAGATAGATGTAGGCATCTAGGCCTCTTTCTCTCTCTTCACCAAATTTTTATTCTCCTTAATAAATGCTTAACAATCTAAAACTCTTGCTAAAGCTTCTAATTTGTTGGCAACCACTCATTAGATTTTTAGACAGTATAGCTAGATAGCAACTTTACAAGAATATCATGGCAATTTTCCCTGATGATTTCTTGGAAAATTGTGCCTAAACTCCTTGGTCATGGTTTTCAGGTATTCCAATGATTTTCAAATGATCTCTCCTAGATCTATTTTCCAAGTCAACTGTTTTTCCAAGGATATATTTCATATTGCACTCTATTTTTTATTCAGTTGTATTTCCTTTACTGCATCTTGGTTTCTCATAAAGTCACTAGCTTCCATTTGTTCAATCCTAATTCTCATGCAATTATTTTCTTCTGGGAGCTTTTGTATCTCCTTTTCCATTTGGCTTTTAAAACTGTTGACTTTTTTCTCATGACTCTTCTGCATTGCTCTCATTTCTTTTTCCATTCTTTCCTGCATCTCTCTAAATCTTCCTTCTATCTCTCTTACTTTATATTCAAAGTCCCTTTTGAGCACTTCCATGGCCTGAGACCAATTCATATTTTTCTTGGAAGCTTTGGATGTAGGGGCCCCGAAGTTGTTATCCTCTTCTTTGGGTACACCTCGATCTTCTTGTCACTAAAGAAACTTTATATAGTTCTCAACTGCCTTTGCTTGCTCATCTTGCCATCTTTTACTTGACTTTTAACTCCCTCTTACAGTGGGGCCCTACTTCCAAGTTACACTGTCCCAAGTTTCAGAGGGCCCCAGGTGTTTGTGTTTGAAGGAGGGCAGGTTTTTCTCTTGCCTGGCCTGTTCTCTGGTCTGAAGAAAACTTCAAACCAACTTGCTAATTAACCAGCCAGCAGAAACTTTGTGTGCTGTGATGGTTCTTAACTCTGACCAGTTTGTGCCCTTCCCCAACCTGGGCCTCCTGCTACTCAAGATTTCTTCCTGGTTCCTTGCTGTGGGACCACAGACCATGTATCCTACCCCGCCCCTCACCCCTTCCCCAGCCAGCCATTCAGCCCTCTCACCCGACCATAAGCTTAGTTCCAGAAGATGCTGGTGCTGCAGATGATTCAATGGCTCTGAGGTAAGTTCCTCTGGTGCAGTGTGCCCTGGGGTCTGTGTCAGTGCGATTGAGAGTTTGGACTCTTTTTTGCAGCCCAGCACAGCCCGCTCTAATCTGTCTTTGTTTGGAAAATAATCTTAGCCTGTTTTTTTTGTGGGTTTTGTTGCTCATGGGTTGTTTTATTGCTGTTTTGGGGATAATTGCGTCAGGAGCTCTATGTGTTTAATGTCTTTCCTCCACCATCTTGGCTCCACTGTGGAATATGTTTCTAAAAGCCAAGGACTACTTTCCACCATGGTCATTGTATTCCCAAGCCCTTACAAATAAAAGGTGATTAATAAATGCCCCTTGACTTAAAGTCCTTCTGAGATAGGAAGTCCAGTAATGGACTGTATGTATTTCACTGGAAGACCAGAATGGCTAAGTCCAGAGCTCTACATCATCCTGTTAGAAACAAGGCAATAGGGATTTTATTAATTGACAATTGTGAAAAAAAACTACTCCTTTCTATCCATGTTGGTGGAAAGATTGCCCACGCTGACAGAATGACATACCCATAAGGTAGCCATGACATGTTGAAGTTTCCCAAACAAGCAAGGTGTTCATCTTGTTGGCTTCGGCCATAGCCAGATCACAATTGGAGAACTGTGCTCTCTTATGGGTGATATATTAAGAAAGGATATTGTCAAGGTGGAGAATGTCTAGAGGAAGCCAGCCAGGATGGGAGGGGACAGAGTCAGACTACAATAGAATTCCTTGAAGGAATTTGGAGTGTCTGACCTAGAAAATAGAACATTGAGCAAAACATGCTATCTATTTTCAAGCATTTGAAGGATAATCATAGGATGTAGAATTGGGAGGAATGACTAGAAGTTATATAGTGGTGGGTTTTAGCTTGTTATCAAGAAAAATAATAGCCTGATAATTAGAGTTGTCTAAAGTAGAACTCCAGGGAGGCAGGAAAGGAGCACCTCATCTCTGGAGGTCTTCTAGTAAAAGCTCAAAGACCTCCTGCTCGGGATATTGTGGTGGGCTCCCTGTCAAGGTTATCGTTAAATTGGATGAGCTTGGCAAGTGTTTCAAAGACTTTCCTCAGAAATAACATCATTGTTTTAACATGCACATTCCATATAGTTGAACATTATAGCAAGATATCCATAAGATAGGGGAAAGTACATTACACAAAGTCAAAGAACCTGGGTTCAAATTCTGATTCTGCCATGAATCTTTGTGAAATAAGAGGAGGGGGATGGGGTCAATGGACTCTGAGGACCCTTCCAGACCTAAATCTATTACACATGTTGTCTTGATGTTCCAAAAAAAAGAGGGGGAAGTAGATTCTTCAGAGTCTAGACCATTGAGTTTGACCTTGACTTTCAGCAAAATTCCAGAATGGATTATCAAAGTGATGTTTTATAGATGCTCAGAAAAGAGATAACTATGTACCAGAGAGACATGGGCAAAAACCGAAAGGCTGGACTAGATCAGGGCTTCTTATATTTTTTCCACTCATGACCCCTTCTCTCCTGAGACATTTTTACATGACCGTGGGTAGATATGTATATAAAATAGGCATTCATAACCTTTGACTGTTGATAAATTTTTCGCAACCCCCCACATTCAGTTACAGGGCCCTATACAGGGCCTGACCTAGAGTTCAAGAAGCTTTGGACTACATGACCTTTGAGCTCCCTCCTGCCTCTGAACCGATCAGCCCTCCCAACTCTGAGGTTCAATGATTTGGGTGCATTTGGCCTTGCTGGAAGGGTCACTCTGGTCCCATGTCTCATCCCTCAAACTCAGTATCTCTTTGTCTTCCCAAGGTGCCAAGTAAAGGGTTTGATTTTTTTAAAAAAAGCTTTGCTTTTCATACCTTTATTTATGAAGCAAATACATGGTGGGGGGAGGTGGTAAGCAAGCACATGTTGTTTGTTGCTGGTTGTTTTTGAGAAAAACAAAAATCAATGAACCCATCTCCACCTGTAATGTCCCACTGGGGTGCCACAATTTTTTTTTCTCTGCCAAAGAAGCTGCATGGGGTCATGGGCCCTGAGTTCAGATGGCACCTCTGACACGGATCCATCTCTTGCCTCTGTATCTTTGACCAAGATGTCTCCTATGCCTGATATGTCCTGCCTCTCCTCATTTGGTATTCTTAAAAGTCCAGCTCAAGGGCCCCTTCCTTTTTTTGGTAAATAGTATTTTATTTTTTCTAATTAGATGCAAAGATGGTTTTCAACATTAAATTTTAGAAGATTTTGAGTTTCAATTTTTTTACTCTCTCCCACCCCCTCCCCAAAGACAGCAAGCAATCTGATATGTTATTCATGTGTAATCATGTAAACATAGTTCTACATTAATCATGTTGTGAAAGAAGAAACAAAGCAAAAGGAAAAGCCTGTGAATAGCTGTTACACGTCTAGCCTGAGTGAGATGGGGAGATCCAGTCTTTACTTCACAAAAAAAGTGAAAATAGTCTGCTTTGGTCTGCATTCAGACTCCATAGTTCTGTTTTCTGGATTGGAGAGCATTTTCCATCACGAGTCTTTTGGACTTGTCTTGGATGATTGTATTGCTGAGAAGAGCTAAGTCTATCATAGCTGATCATCACACAATGTTGCTGTTACTATATACAATGTTCTCCTGGTTCTGCCCATTTCACTCAGCATCAGTCCATGAAGATTTTTCCAGGTTTTTCTGAAATCCACCTGCTCATCATTTCTTAAAGCAGAATAGTTCTCCATCACAGTCATATACCACTCATTCACAGCTAATTCTACAGATGAGCATTCTCAGAGGCCCCTTCCTAGGGGTGTTCTTTCCTGATTCCTCGCCACCCCCAAATGCCAGCATCTTCCCTGACAAAATGACTTTGTATCAATATTGGTAGAGGAAAAATGGCTCTGGTCTTGGAGGCAAAAAGATTTGAGTTCAAATCCACTGTTGGAGGCTTATTGGTCATATGATATTGAATAAGACACTTAACTTAAACTTAAACTTAAACTCCCAGTTTACTCCCCTATAAAATGTAGATTATAACAGAACCTAATTATTGTCATGAGATTGTGAGAATTCAGTGTGATAATACATTAAGAGTATATTCAAATTGTGAAGTACTATATAAAGATTAGTTTTTTATTATCATGTCTATACAATTTTTTACCACTTCTCCCAAAATATATGCATGGTATCCCCAAAGTCTTAGGACAGTTTTAGCTTTATGAAGCTTAAATAGAAGGTTATTTGAGGGAAAGGGAGGGGAAGAGAATACTAATAGTAGGAAATGCTTTCAGGACGACAAGATATACTCAAGCTGAGATTTGAAGAGAGTTAAGGATTCTACTGAGGAGATAAAGGGGAGAAGGAAGAGTATTCCAGGCAGGAGGAACAGCTTGTGCAAAGGTGTGGAGACTGGCCAGGTGAGATGGTTGATGCCTATAAGCCCAGCTCCCAGGGAGGCTGAGATCAGGGAATTTCTTTACCTAAAGAGTTCTTTCTTTGCTGCCATGGCCCATGGATGACTGTACACAGGGAGGTCAGCTTCACAATGGTAAGCAGGGGGGGGGGGGCTGGTTGCCTAAGGAGAAAGGACACAGATAAGGTCCAAGTTTCTGTTTTGATAGGCCTGTGAGTAGCTGTTAACCTTCTAGTCTGAGTGAAACGAGGAGATCCAGTCTTTAAAAAAAAGAAGAGTGAAGACTGGGGCTAAAACGTCCTTTGCTAACAGCAAAGGTGTGGCCAGTTTGACTGGTGTGTAGAGCAGGTGAATGGAGATAAGGGCCACAGGTTTGGGGAGCCATGCCATATCAGGATCACGGGCAGAAAGGAGGACTTGATCCTGAGTCACCCCGACCGAGGAGCTGACCCTCTAGCCACTGTGCGGGGCTCTGCCTCCATCCCTAGTACCTAGCTATGCCCATAGATATTAATAGTGACCATGACTGGGGCAGATAGGTGGCACAGTGAATAAAGCATTGGCCCTGGATTCAGGAGTACCTGCGTTTTACCTGAGTTCAAATCCAGCCTCAGACACTTAACACTTACTAGCTGTGTGACCCTGGGCAAGTCACTTAACCCCTATTGCCCTGCAAAAAAAAAAAAAGGTTAAAAAAAATAGTGACCATGACAACCCCTTGCTTTCTCCCCACTTCTGCCATTGCTTTCATTGGCAGGGAGTGTGATCTCTGGCAAAGGATGCTCAGGGACTTGAGCTCCCATCCCAATTTTGTCACTTGCAACCTTCTTAACCCAAGGTGCATCCCTTCCCTTTCAGAGGGTCGGTCTCTTCAACTGTAGAAATGAGTGGGTTGAACTGGAATGACTTCTAAAGTCTCTTCCAGCTCTAGGTCTATGATCCTATAGAATTCTGGACCTGTAATCAGAAAGACCTGGGTTCAAATCCCATGTCTTTTAGTATTCCAGCTGAACAACAACAATTTGTGCAGCCTTGAACAAATCACTTTCCCTTCAGCCTCAGTTTCCTCCTCTGTAAGGGAAGGAAGTCAGCATAGATGACTCTTCTAACTATGCCTCTAGGAGCTTGCTGGTTGGGTGACCCTTATGGGAAAGCCTCTACTTCTTTTTGAGCCTGTCTTTTCCTCTGTTGAATGAAGATAATAATTCCTGTTGTTTCTTTTCTTTCAGCATCACTACAAAGCTCAAATGCTTTGCCCAATGCTTTATAAACCATAAAGTGCTTGGAAAATGTCAGCCATAGCTTCACTCAGAAGGCTTTGGGTTGTTTTGTGGGGGTTTTTGACAGGCAGCTTTTCCTTCCCCGCCCCCAACCCCACTGCCATTCCCAGCAATAGAAAGGTCCCCACCAATACTGCTCCAACTGGAGCCCAAGAGCTCAGGCCAGGCTTGACTTTCACACCTTTGTCTCAGGAATCCCCCAGGTGCGGGCCATGCCATGCCTTGGGGTTTTCTCACCTCTGAAGAATGACTCATGCCCTTGGCCAAAATGTCCTAGGGGTTCAAAAAGAAAATCTCCTCTGTCCTCTGTGCAGTGTTCCTTTCCCCCAGACTCCTCATCCTCACCCTCCCCTCTGTCTCTTTCTGTTTGTTTCTCAGTCTCTGTCTTTCTGTCTCTCTGTCTCTGTTACTTTGTCTCTTTCTCTGTCTCTCCCTCTCCCTCTTCCTCTCTATTCACCTCCCAGGTCATGACTTCCATTTAGAAACATCAAGGCTTGGTGTTAGACCAGACCCTAGGACACTGCCCGTCAGTAGATGTCCCTTGCCAATCCCTCCAGCTGCCTCAGAATATGACATTTCATAGCTGCAGGGCTGCCACATAGGGAAGAAGGGCATCCACCTGGAAAGCTAAGCCAAGTTCCCAAGCCCCTCAAAGCCACTTTCTCTGATTTTGACCTTCCTTTTTCTCCAAGGAAGGACATTTCCAGCACCCTTCCCCTTCCCTCTTCCATGACAGGGGGACTGAGGCTTCTAGAGAGCCAGAGTTCTACACACCAGGCTGGGAACCTCACTCTTCTCTTATCACAGAGTACATGCTGCCTTCTCTGGACTTCTCCTCCTATAAAGGAAATTCTGGGAGGAGACCAGAGGCTCTTTGTCAGGAAGACAGAGTTCTAATCCCCCCATCCCTGGGGCATCCTGGTATAGCCTGTATTTACACTTTAAGTGTAATGAGAGCACTTTATTTTGAAATAGAACAGAGACCCTGCTGGGATGTTGGGATAGGAGATTTAGAGTTGAGCAACCTTAGAGGTCATCTGGCTCAAGCCTCTTCTTTTACAGATGAGGAAACTGAGTCACAGAGGAAGGAAGAGACTTACCCAAGAATGCATATGGGTTAAATGCTAGAGCTAGAATTTGAACAAAGGTCACCAGATCACAGATTAAGATCAGAAACCAAGTAATTCTACCCCCACACCCCCTTTCATTTTATAAATGGCTTTAAGTACAAGAGTTAGTATGTATTTGAACATAACAAATAAATAATTAAAAATAAATTTAGATCTGGAAGGAAGTTCAGATGATTTCTATTCCTCATTTTACAAATAAGGGCTGAGGACCAACAAAGGGAAATGACTTGTTCAAGGTCACTAGGTAGTAAATAAGAGCATTAGGATTTTAACTTGAATCTCTGATCCTAAATCCCCATCTCTTTACTGCTTGGAACAAATCAGAACCCCTTGTTTGGGTTTGTTTGTTTTTTCCCTTATCTGTAAATCACCTTCTAAGGTTACAAATTAATTTAAAAGGGTTTCCAGGCTCAGAAACATAGATGATAAGTAAGTGACTTGCAGGCCCCCTCCCCTGAGATCAGGGGCACTCTTGGATGCCGGCCAATAATGGGAATGGAGTGCCAATCTTCAGGCACATCTCTAGAATGGTCTGCATTGTCTTTTCAGCTGAGACCAGAAATTGAAGTGGCAGAAATTTCCCTGAGGCTGCTGGTCCTTGGAATATTTCCAGACCAATTTTGCAGATGTGTAGAGGTGCAGATAAGAGCAGCTAAAGCCCCCAAAAAGGTATTTGCCATATAGAGATGACATAAACTTGAATTCTGAGTTTTCTGAAATTTTTTTAATCTCAGGTTTAGAATTATTCCCTGTGAAAAATGGGAAATAATTGCATCCCTTTAGATTTGGATTCAACTGCTCTCCTATAGATAAATGGTGAGAAATACTTTACTCAATATGGCAGCCTGTCCGGTCTTCAAAAGAGAAATTGCCAAACTGTCAACCATTTCATTACTTATAAAGTGGAGAGTTTGGACCCAGGGACTTTTAAAGTGTCTTCTAGCTGTAAAGTCTAATGTCCCTACACATAAGGAACAATCTGGTAGACGGATCCCTGTCCTAAGGAATCCTCTGAATTATATTCCTGACTGATTCCCACAAGTGGAATGTAATGGAAAGATTGATTGATGTTGAATCAGAAGGACTGAATTTGAATAGTCCCACCCCACTTGCCTGACACTAGAATTTCACCATTAGAAATTCACTCCTTTGGATTATATAAGCTTTGGAGGAGTTGTTATTTTTATTAATAATGGTAATTTAGCATTTGGGGATCAAGCCTCATTTATTGGTATGGGGACACCCCTTGTAAAAATGCAAGTACTTCTAACTTGTGGTCTTATAGAGTTAACTGGAGAACCAAGGGGTTGTGGTTTGCTCATGGAAACCAAGCCAATACATACCAGAAGCAAGACTGGAAACCAGCCCTCTCTCACCTTGACCTCAAGGTAAGCACTCTGTCCATTACACAGTGCTACTTCTCTAATTATTCATTATAATAATTCATTAGAAAGACAACATGCTGTAAAGTTTACAGTATTAGACCTAGAAGAAGGAAGACTGGACTTCCTATCTCTGACTCTAGAGGAAAAAATACTTACCTTCTTTGAGACTCAGTGTCCCCATTTGTAAAATCCATTCATTGAACAGGCGGCTTCTATTTGCCATATATATGTATATGTGTATATATGTGTATATGTGTGTATGTGTATGTATATATATACTAATTTGAAGAGCAAGAAAAATAGAAGCAAGGATATAGTCCATTCTCTCAGAGAGCTTACATTCTATTGAGAATGAAAGAAGCAAACTATATACAGATAAATAAATACAAAATATAGACAAAGTTAATGCAAAGTAATTTGGTAGAGTGGAAGGGAAAATGATAATTGCTTCAATGTCTTCCTTAGAGGGTACTTGTGAGACTCGGCTGAGATATTGCATTTAGAGCAGTTTGTAAATTTTGAAATATTATGTAAATTATCATTATCATCATTATTACATGGCATTTTTAGTGTCAGGTAAGTAGTTCAGTAGATAGACATGAAGTAAGGAAGATATGAGTTCAAATTCAGCCTCAGACACTTTGATCCTGGGCAAATCACTTACCCTAATTGGTTTCTTTATCTGTAGAATGGGGATAACAATTATATATCTATACTTCTGAGAGTGGTTGTGAGACTCAAATGAGATCATGTCTGCAATGGAAAGAATTGAGCAATCCTTCAATAGCTATAAAAGGACTACTTGTTTCATTGTTTCTGTCATTATTATGATTATGAGTGCAGTGATACAGTACATTTCTGCAGGACTATATGGCTTATACTTTTCCTTGTGTACATTGTCTTCTTTGATCCTTACAATAATCAGTAGGTTAGGTCCATCAGTATTCATTTTCTTCATTTTACAGGAAAGGAAACTGAGATTCTGAGTTATTTCCTTTTTTTGTCTCCACAGCCTCCACATTTAGCAAAGTATCTAGCATCTTGTTGGTGCTTTAAAGATGCTTGCTTATTTGAAAAAAAAAAAAAAACTTAAGAGCTCTCATTAATGCCAATGGCCAATCATGACTCCAGAAGACAAAATGCACCCCTCCTGTAGCAAGGGAAGTGATGAATTAGGGGTGCAGAATGAATCATAAATTTTCAGACATGGCCAACATATAGATTCATTTGTTAGACTACGTTTATTTGTTATAATGAAAGGATTTTTAGGTGGAAGGGAAGAAGTGAATGGAAATATAGTTAGATAGTGTTAGGAATACCCCCTCCAAAAGAGAACAAAATAAAAGAAAGAAAAGGACACCAATAAAACATTTTTAATACACAGAAAAGAAGAGGAGGGAGGTTAGAAGGAGACCCAAACAGGACAGCTTTGAAACTAATATGTTGAATTTATTATTTACCTAAAACACCAATATGTTCATTGCATAGTTTTATTCTCTGATCCCACCAGTCACTTTTTTGTTTTATAGGGTAGTTTAATCCAGTCACATTCAAAGTTATGAAGTTAGATGTATATTTTCCTCCATCTCTTTCTAATAATGAATTTTTCCAAGTTATGGTTTCCCCCTCTTCTGTTGTGAACACAGTATAATGTTCCTTTAGTTCCCTTAGCTTTAACTATATGTAATAGACATTCATAATTTCATACACAGTCCTCTTTTCTGTAATTCTTTTATATGTGGACCTATATAGGCTTGTTGAGGTTTGTGAAGTTCAAATTAACAAAAAAATTTAAAAACTCAGAGTCTGGAAGAAATGCTTTTTTGAATGGATTAATGTAACAAATCAGGAACAGATGAGAACCTGATTATTCTAGTAGGTTCCAATTCCAAGGGAAAGGAAGTCTTTGTCAGCTAGGACTTGTGGAACATTACAAGACAGGTGCTTGGGGGTGGAGGCACAGGGCCTCTAAGGGGAGGTGGGAGGGCACCAAACAGTGCTGGGAACTTATCTTGGGGAGTGGGAGGGAAAGAACAGACTGCCTCCTTTTCACTATTCCAATCCCTTTCCCCAAGCTGCCCCCTTTGGCTGCCAGGACAAGGCTTGATGTAAAGCATGGGCCCCAGAAAGTGTGTGTGGGGGGGGGGGAGGTGGGTGAGGCAGGGAGCGCTATCTCTCCCCCTTGATTACAACTTTGAAGAGCTCCACCTTCACACTCCTCCCTTCTCTTCTGGCTGGCCTCACAGTTCCTGGGCAGGTTGCCAGCGCAAGGCTCTCCTTGGTTGCTGGGTTTTGCATACAGAGCAAAGGATCCCGCCATCCCAGCTCCCTGTGCTGTATAGGAACTGTTTAATGAGGCTAGATTCCTCTGTGTGATTCAGTGGGGGCTCTTTCCCATCCTTGCCTGCCCGGTACCAGCAGGAAGCTTGGTACCCTCTCTGTATATCTTGAACTGCTGCCAGGGTTCTCCCTCTTGTTCCCTGAGTGATGGACTTTGTACTGAAAGCTTTTCAACTTCTCCATCTTGTCTACACGGTATCTGAGCTCCCATTGGCAAATACTTTTGACAGGTGAACAGTGGACTGCATTAGGCTTGACAAGTCTCCTCTCCTGGGAGGTGCTTTGTTAAGGGCAGGATGACCTTGCTTCTACAAATGTTTAGTGATGATTCTTCTCAGTGTTTGTTGACCTAGACGTGTGGGAATAGAGCCAGGACTAGGACAGGGTGCCACCATGAGGTAAGAGGGCATTAGGCTATCTCCGTCTGGGAAGGGTGGACTTCCTTCCCGAAGTAGTCTCCAAACTATTACCCCCAAGACTACTAGTCTTATCTCTGTCTTCCCTGCACCTTTTTCTACCACTCCAAGGGCCACAGGATCAAAACTTTTCAGGCAGAAAGGACTTCAGAGTCATTTGATCTAAACTCTATTTTGCAGAAAAGGAAAGTTAAGTGACTTGCCCAGGGTCACAGAGGCAATAAGCACCAGAGGAGGCAGAATCTGAACCCAGGACCTGTCAATTCACAGGACACTCATTATATAAGGGACCCACGGCTGGGATGCCACTCTCTCTGAGCCAACCATTCCCCCAAAATTCCTTGGAGATTCATCCTCTCTCCCAAGTTAGGTTATATGTAGGATGGGCCTGTCCTCAGGTCCCTCTCCCAACTGTTTTGTTCCAGGTGAAAATATGCCTGGTTACAGCTCTGTCTAGTAGCGACCTGGGTTCAAATTTTGCCCTCCATGCTAATTAGAGTTAAGGGATGGATAATACAGCAAGCCTCAATTTTGTCACCCATAAAGTGGGGATAATAATGCTTATGGATACCTAGTTCATGGGGCTACTATAAGCATGGAGCAAGAAAGTGCATAGAGATTGCTTTAGAATTATCCTCTATTATTAGTCAGCATGGGGCAGGGGGTGGTAACTGCATATTGAGAACCTCTCTCTCTTCTCTGTCCAGATTTCTAACATGAAATGACTTCTATTCTCTGGGCCTTTGTTTTCCAATCTATAAAATGAAAAAGGTGGATCAGGAAATCTCTCTGCTGCCTTCCAGATTTAATTCTGTGACCTGTGACTTTGAGCAAATCACTTAATTTTTCTGGACATCAACTTTGCATTCTGCAAAGTGAAGAGGTCCGGAGACTATAAAATCCTTCCCAAATCTCCATCTTTTAGCCTCTTCTACAATATAAATGCCCACTGCTCCAGAAGTTTGCCTTGGGCTGTCCCAGGTTATTTCTTATTAAGCTCTAACCAAACACAGCCTCCCCTCACCCTGATGCACGCTGATAAATCTATAGCAGATCTAATTTAGTGCAATGAGCTTTTAAACCAGGCTTAATGTGCACTCATAAGCTACTTCTTTCATGTGAATTAAATAAATCTCAGATTTCCCCCCAGAGGTAAAACAAATACCATAAAACTTTGATGGGGGAATACAGGGGTGGGGGATGGGGAGAGAAATGATGGGGAAAATAAATGGACTTTGAATTTGGTTATGCGTTCTAGCTATCAAAGAAGAATGCAGCATACTTCCAGTGACCACTTTTGAATACACCAATGTCCCTGTCATATGGCTTTGCTGACATATTTATAGATGAATTTCTGAACCAATCAATTCATATTTATCCTTAACCTACCTACTACAAGGAAGACACCTTGGAAGGGAGGAGCTTGAAAACAAACCAACCAAAGCCCAGCCAAAACAATCGTCCCTGTCCTCCAGGAGAGCCGGACAGTCGAGAGAGAGGGCTTCATGAAAAGGCGCCAGTGATGTCCCCAACAGTCAATGGAATGGGGCCCCAGAGCAGTAGATGAGCAACTGCCAAACAGATGGCACAGATGATCTTCACCATAATTGTCCCTTAGTATCAAAGTGCACATTGATGCAATCTGGAGCATGCTCTTGGGATGCCTTTTCTACCTCTCCATCATCACCAGCAGATGTTGGCACACAAGCTCCAGGGGTTTCCAGAGAGGTCTTTTGGCAAACATGGGCATGAGCATGGCAGTAAGAGATGAGCCAGGGTCCCATGACATGATGCTTCTCAGTGACTTTGGAACCACATAAAATCGAATCTGCCAGTCCTTTTATTCACCAGTCCAAAGAGAGACTTCGACCTACCTTCCCAATAATTGTTACCCCCTCCAAGTGCTCCAGGTAGCACTCAAAGACCGGGACTACCAGAGCAGGTGCTACCTGCAGGTGTGGAGGCAAGGTTTCCCCTACAAATTTTCCCTAAGCCAAAATCAAACTTTCCAGTTCACAAACAATAATAATAGATGCTAATGTTTGGAAAGTGCTTTTCCTACATATCTCATTTTAGCCCAGGGGCAGCTAGGTGGAGAGCACTGGCGCTGAAGTTTAGAGAAGCTCAGACACTAGCTGTGTCACTCTGGGGAAGTCACTTACCTCAATTACCTTAAAAAACCATCCAGGGCCATTGTCAGTCATCCTGTTGTATATCTTGCCACCTGACTCAAATGACTGGAGGAGAGAGAGAGAGAGAGTGAGGTTGGTGACCTTGCACAGCCCTCCCTCACTTAATCCAATTCACTGCAAGTCATCATGTAAATGTTTTGGTCCTCTTCAGGAACAAAGGGCAATCACCAACAACACATCTTAGCCCTGGATGGTAGACTCAGAGCTCAAAGGGAGACCAGCGATCATCAATCCAACTCTCTCATTTCCATTTTGGAGATAATGAAACTAATGTCAGAAGTGGATTCAAACCCACATCTTCTAAATCCATCCATTAATCAGCATGCATTTTGGGATTGGCCCTGGAACAATGACAGTGAACCAATTCCTGTCCTCAAGAAGCTTTCTTTCTAAGACAACAATGGGTATCATTTCCATACACATGTATAAGGTTGAGATGAGGAAGGAGAACATTCCAAGCAGGGGAACCAATAGTCCTGAAAGAGAAGGGAGTGTTACATTTAGGAACAGCTGGAAGACTCGTGAAAATGAAGGGTAGTAATGTTTCATAAGGGGGAGAAGGGAAAGCAAATAACATTTCTTTAGTGCCTTCCATGTACCAGAAACTCTAAAACGATCATTTTCTTAGATCCCCACAGTCACCCTGGGAGGAAGGTTATTATTACCCAGGTGAGGAAACTGAGTCAGGCAGAAATTCTGTGATTTGCCCAGAGTCACACAGCTAGGAAGGGTCTGAGACCTGATTTGAACTTGAATCTTTCTGGCTCCAGTCCCCAAACCCTATGTACAGAGCCTCCTAGACCTGGGATTTCATTAATGTAGGCAATTCTCTCCCATTGGGAAAACTCTCTCTACCAATGCAAATTGGCAACTACTTTATAGCTGAATCTTAGAGAGCAGTCCAGAGATACTGAAAGATGAAGTAACTTGTTCAGGGTGATGCAGTCAGTGTGTTAGAGGAAGGCTCTGAAACCAGGTTTCTGGATTCCTAGGCTGACTCTCTCTATATTCACATCCAACCATCATATTTAAAGTCAAGTACCACGTTCCCCTCCCCCCAGGTCTAATCTCTGATTCCAAACTTGTTGGCTTCTGTTAACACTGAGCAAGTGGAAGTTATTTTAGGCTCTTTAGGAGATCAGAGAGAATTAATCCCCTTCCTTTTGGAATGAGTCTCTTATTGTTAGTTGCTGGCAGATGGGAGGTGCTATCATGATCTAATATCCTGCTTACTTTCATTATTCTTTCCTAAGGAGTTTGCACCCTGTCTCATTAACCTGCAGAGGAGGCCTTTTAAGGCATGTTTAGTACAAAGAGAAGTAGATTTCTCTTTTGCTTTACTGGCCAATATTTGTTTTGGTTTCCCATCCAAAATATTTATTCTCATGATTCTGCATGGTAGCCTGTTCATATGGTGGAAGATGCTGACTGTGGAGCAAACTCTCACAGACTCATGAACTCACCAAAAGGGACCTTAGAAATGTACTAGCCCTACCTTCTTGTTATACAGAGGAGGAAACTGAGGAAGACAAATTTAATGATTTGCACTAGAGTCGTGCAGCTGCCAAATACCCAAAGCAGAATTTGAACCTGGTCCTCCAATTCTAAATATCGGGGGGGGGGGGGAACTTGTGACCTGGTTTGGGGGGCTAGCTCACCCAAAGAATGGGAGGCTCATCATGAATCTTGTAAAATAAAAAGAGATTTATTAAGAGAGAGAAATATGGGCAGGGAATAGATCACCATGGAGAACTGTCCCACTGGAGTAAGAGAAGATCTGGTCTTTTGTATCTTTACAAACCAAAGAGGAGGGAAGGGCAAGGTAGCTGTGAGGGGATCTTTGAATAATGGGACATCAGTAGGATGTGCAACATCCATCTATATCCTGCATACCATCTTGCAGACCTTGATATTGTTTATCAGCACAGCAGTTTATCATACTCAGCCTCCTCCTGAGGTGCTTTTCCCTTGGGAAAGTCTTAAGGACTCCTTGGGGGTTGGGATATTTAGGGTTCTTTGGGTCCCACTGCATTCCCACAATGCTACACATCTGGCTCTAGATTTTTAATCAAGCACATTATTCCTCAATGAGTACATGTTATATATCTGCCCCCTTTTCCTCAGCCCCTGGATGGATTGTGATCTCAGACACCTGGGAAAGCATTCTTCAGAGGAGCAGCTAAAATAATACTTCCCCGCAGATTCAGGCAAGTGAATGAGCCAAGCTGACCTCTTTCCCAGAAGTGGCCTGGGTGCTGGTTGCATGCAGGAGGAATAGATACATGTGTCCATCCATTGATCAATGATTGCTCAGCTCACTGTGTGTTTTCCTTTGCCAGCTGCTGTGAAAACATTCCCAATTTGTAGCCAAGCTAAACCAGAAAACTAGTTTTTCTGGTTCTCTGGAAAGCAAAGTAAAGCTTGAGCCTCTTTGTGCATGAATGAGCAATGTGAAAGCTAGGGATGGAGGGTAGCACAAAAGAGAGTAGCTACAGGGTGTGGGAGGAAGGGGGTCCGGGACTCACAAAGTTCAGGAGTTGAGCTCTTTTGAGCACTCCTGAGCCCCTGAGCTATCCATCACTGAAGGCCCTGAAACCTTTGAAACCTGAGTCTTGACTTTGAACAAGGTGGGGCACGGAGGAAGGGAAGGGGGAGGAAGAGAACTCTTCAAGCCTGCTCCCATTCACCATCATGTCTATAGCGTGACATGTTGAGGCATTTCCCAGGGATGGGAACCTAGAATCTCAAGGGACCTCAGAGGCCTCTGGTCCCTACGCCAATGCCCTGGAAAGTAGAAATCTAGCCTGTACTTGGAGACCACCAGGGAGGGAGAAGCCACCATCTCTCTGCTCAGCCCTTTACTCTACAGAGCATCCCCTAGATTACACTGGGTGGATCGGATTGAAGTCATGAGGAAGGAAACCTTCTGAAGGGCTGAAATAAAAGCCACTCTCCCCTAGAGGTCACTTTCCCTTAACCTCCCCTGGCCACATACCACAACATTCGGCATAAAAACATATCTCAGACCAGAATGTCCTCTCAATGGCTCCTTTGGACTAGACAAAGCCCGGTGTGAGGAATCTGGATCACCAACCTCCCATGTGCTCAGCTGGCCTAAGGCCTTGAATGTCGCAGCATCCCAGGATCAGGTAAAGGTGAGGTTAAATCATCTCTGAGCTGGGGTATCTTTAGATTTTGAGACTCTAGCCCTGTGATTCTAGAGACCTGGCATGTTACTAACCAATGCTTGTTGGACAGTGGCATGTCTCATTTCTACATCAAGTGAGCCCCAGTCCCTGAGCAATCTCTGTAATCAGAGCCAAACCCTTCTGTGGGAGCATCCCTGGACACCCCCAAAGCAACAGAACTCCATAAGCAGAAGACAAAAAACCCACACGGTATTTCTGGGGAGTCACACAGCTCTGGGCAGTTCTTAAATCACTGAACGATTCTGGAGACACAATTATGCTTATAACTAGTATTCATTGCTAGGGAAATTTATTGGATGGCAATAAGGAAGAGCATCCAACATCTTTTGTCCCATGGCAAATCCCTCACATTTTCTGGAGCTCAGTTTCCCTGTCTATGACATAAAGACAAAAGGAATTGTCCTTCCCAAGGATTCAGCCTTGACTCTTTACTCTCTCCAAATCTCCAAGTCAAGTCTCATCACTTCTAACTCCTAAGTATCTATACACTGAAGTGGTTTCCCAAGATCACACAGGGAGTTAGTGGTGGAGCCAGGATCTGGTCTCAGTCCTGAAATCCAATGCCTTACTGTTTGCACTGCTTGAGGCCCAGGCAAGGCTTAAGGAATATTTGTGGATTGGTCAAAATCAAACAAACAACCATTTGTTTGACACCAAGAATGGACAATGTAACCTGATTAGTACTGCATCTTATTACAAAAAAACAAGTCCAGTTTCTTGCCTCATATCCATCAATGAGTCAATCAACAAGCATTTTTGGTGCATGCTATATGCCAGGCACTATGCCAAGCTAAGGGTATAAAGGCAAAGGCAAAACAAGGCAAAACAAATAAAAAATCTTTCAACATTTAACCCACCCTGCCCTGAAGGAGGGTACATTCTAAAGGGTGGGAGGGACAATGGTCAGACCACCATTATGGGCAAATCAGCATGGCAGCTGAGTGGAGCATAGATGTTCTGTATAGGCCAAAGCATCAAAAATAGATCTAACTACATAGAAATACCTGTAGAATGGTGACTGATGCAATGAATAGCCTGATTACCTGGGGGAGGTGGGGGAGGGAGGAGGAAGGTGCAAAGAAATCCACAGTGTGGAAAGATTCTTGCAAACACAAAAACACCATGGAAACATAAAGGATTCTTCGTCTTTTCCTTAGGATGGAAATGTGAGATGGGAATTGACAAACCTGCTAAAGAGGGCTGGGATATGAAGAGTAAGGGCTTCTTATGTCAACATGGATTTATTCCTTTCCCACAAGCTGTCAGCATGCATCATATCCAATCAGAGCAGATCCCCTGTCTCCCCACAAGGAGGCTAGGGCTCCCGGAATCATCACCAGAAAAAGTCCAAAAGGTTCCTCACTTGTTCTGCTGAAGGGCCAGGGGATATCAAAGAAAAATGAAGTCCCATGAACCTTTACCAGCTGAGACCTCGGTGTTTTTGAAGGACAGATGCATGGGCAGTGAGATGAGGGCACAGAGGCCATCCAGACAGAAGATTCAATTAACTGACAAGCATTTCTTAAGCACCTACTTCAAGCCAGGCACCATGCTGGGCATTGGGAATAGGGAGACAAATATGCAACAATCCCTTCCCTTGAGGAACTCACATTCCAAAGAAGGAGGTAGCTTGCAAATAGATGTATACAAAAGGAATAAAGGATACTTAGGAAGAGAAGGGGATTGGAATCTGGGGGATCCCATGAGGCTTTACGCAGAAGCTGATGCTTGTGCAGAGTTTTGAAGAAATCAAGTAAGTGATCCCTAGAGGGGGAGGGGAGGCACAAGAGCATCCCAGCCATGGGGAACAGTCAGTGACTGGTACTGAGGCACAGAGTCAGAAGATGGAGCAACAATCAAACCAGTCTGGCCAGGCCAGGTTGCCATAAAGAGTATAACATGCAGTAATGTTGCAAAGGTAGGGTGGGGCCAGGTGGAGAAGGGCTTTAAAAATCAGGGTAGATTAGAGTCTATTCAATGGTCTGGGAATCATGTGGGTCCTAATCCAGATTCCAGAGACTGGGGAGAATCCTAGAGTTAAAACAGGAAGGAACCTTGGGGGTCATATGGCACATACATCTCATTTTTTACAGAGAAAGAAACTGAGGTCCAGAGGAGTTACATGATTTGGCCACATTTATATGATTGGTACCTGGTTCAATGGGATTCCATCTAGCACTCTCTCCTTTGCAACACAAACCTTCAGTTAATCTGAGAAGCCTTCGTGGAAGAGATTCAGGCATTATTTAAATGATGGGAGAGACAACTTCCCCAGCTGATGGCAGTACATTTTGGTAGATGAAGAGTATTTCACATATATAGTGATAGATCTCAGAGCCCAGAAGGATCTGTAATACCCGTACTGTCAGAGGTAGGATTTGAACCCAGACCTTCCTGATTACAGGTCCCATGGGCTATAACACTGTACATGGAACGGTGTCAAGAACATAGTAGGTGCTTAATAAATGTTTGTTGACCTACTAAGTGACTGCCTCTAAGTCTAGAACTAGAAGGGACCTCAGGGACCATTTAGCACAATCTGTTAAGACTGAGGTCAGAGAGATTTTGTGATTTCTGCAAGGTTGCGTCTTCCATGTAGCAGGGTCAAAATTTACACTCAGTTTTTCTGATTGAAAATCCTTCCTTCTTTGCCCTGTACTATATTAACAGGGAGACATTTAATGGGAAATGAATGGCAGGGATTAGGTTGAAATATAAAATCCACCACAAACATGAGCTCAGCTGAGGCTTTGCAGCATAGACTTGAGTGGGACCTTGCACTTGAATGAGAACACAACGGGAATTCATTCCCAACTGCATATGAATTAAGAAAGCCTTCCTATGGAGAGGCAGAGTCAAGCGGACGTTTCTATGTGTTTTCGATTTTTTGTGCCAGTGAAATAAAATTAGCACCATATAATATAAATGGAAGAAAACATCTGCCAACTTGGCATCCTGATGAGGCCCCAGGAACATCCCTGAGAAATGTTAATAGGGAAGTAGCAGGTGCATTCTTAGCATATCTGTTCTGGCTATGGGTACTGCTGGTTCCTTGGCAGTCATTCAGGGCATTGAGAAGACAATGAGTGTGTCCATTTTTTCCAAGCCTGCTAAGGAGAAAAGAGCTAATGTTTAGATTTTGAGACTATGGATACTTAGAAGATCCAGGGTTCAAAAATGACAAATGTTTGAGGTGATATATAAAAATTGGGACACTAAGGCACTGTTGGTGGACTTATGAACTGTGAAATCCATTCTGGAGATCATTTTGGAACCCCAAACGCCTATAAAACTGCATGCCTTTGACCCAGAAATACCACCACTATGTCTAGATCCTGAAGAGATTAAAGAAAAAGGGAAAATAGGTACAAAAATATTTATAACACCTTATTATGTGGTGGCAAAAAATTAGATATTGACGGGATGCTCATCAATTGAGGAATGGCTGAACAAATTGTGGTATATGATTGTGATGGAATACTAATATGCCATAAGAAGTGATGAGCAGCATTATTTTACAAAAACCTGGGAAGACTTATATGAACTGATGCAGAATGAAGTAAAGCAGAACCAGAAGAATGTTGTGCATAGTAACAGCAACATTGTATGATGATAAATCATGAATGACAGCTCTTCTCGGCAATACAATGATCTAAGACAATTCCAAAAGATTCATGATGAAAAAATTCAGAGAAAAAACTGATAGAGTCTGACTGCAGATGAAAGCAGACTTAAAAAAAAACTTTATTTTTTGTGTTTTTTTTTCTGGTGTGTTTTCTTTTGCAACATGGTTTATATGGAAATATGCTTTGGATGACTTCACATGTATAATCTATATCCAGGGGGAAGGGTGGGAAAGAAGAAAGGGTGGGAAAGATTTTGCAACTCAAAATCTTAAAAAAAAAGTTTTAAAAAATTGACATGATATTGAGAAAAAATAAAGTAAGATAAGACAACACACACATTTGCAGATCCCAGGTCCAGAAATATAGCAGGTAATCAAAGGAACTGGCTATATGAGGCTATAATTATGTTAGACGTCAGTGTCCCATAGAGGATAGAGAACTGGCCTTACACTGAGAAAGACCTGGGTTCAAGTTTTTACTTCTACCACATACCGTTGGTGAAACCTTGGGCAAATTTCTTCATCTCTATGCCCCAAGTCAATCTCTAAAACCCTAAATGACAGAGAAGGTGCCACACTGCTTGTTGAAAGGATGTTCATCACCTGGGAATCCCCCACATCACTTAAATTCCCTATGATGGTATAGATATCGTTATGTATGGATCACACTGGCAGTGTGTTATCTAAATTTTGTCTCCCAATAATCTTGAGCAAGTCCCTAAAAGTGTCTGAGCCCATTTTTTTTCCCTGTAAAATGAGGCAGGACTTCAATGGAATTAAAGCACTAATGGTTAAGTGACTTGTTTGTGCTTACACAGCTAGAAGTGTTGAAAGTCAAAATCTGATTCCAGGTCTTTCCTGATGCCAAAGCCAATGTCCTTTCAATTAGACCACACTGTTTCTCATGGAAATTATTTTTCTCAGATAGTCCTTGTTATGACTGCTCGAGCTGTCTTCTCTTGTTATGTTCAACATTATACAAGGCCTATGCCTTGAAAGTGTATAACTGCTTCCTACCCCTGGAGGGTGAGAGACCCAGGTGGTGACTAGGATATGGGCATCAGGTAACCCAAAGCATGGCATCCTGCATATCCATCCTTAAACCCCTCTTCTTCAGGCAAAATAAGTTGGAAATGTCCAATGAGAGTGGCCCTGAAGGGGAATATATGGCATGAGAAACAACTATAATTTTGCAAAAAGAGACTGGAGATTTTACCCAGAAAGGCTAGGCTAAGGTATGTATCCCAAGGAGGTTGAAGTCCAAACAAAAATTCTGTTTATACCCACAGAATGATAATAGCACCTGGTACACAATGGGTTTCCATAAATGTTTATTGGCTAGTATATAGCAGCATCTTTAGCGGTAACAAATGAATGGAAACAAAGAGATTGGCTGGAAAAAGGAGCCTAAGAAAGTGAAGGTGCAGAAGGAAAAAATGACTTATGAGGAATTACTAGAAATATGGGAGGACTTCAAATACAGGTGCAGAGTGAGAGAGCGAGAGAAACAGAACCATGTACACCAAAGGCATCACGATTGAAATGATGTCACTGAAAGTGTCCCTCAAAGGAAGCCAGACTTCACGTCAATGAAAGACCAAAGTTGTGACTAGAGAGCTGACAATGAACCATCCCTTCCTCTTCTGAGGAAAGAGGCGGGGGAATTGTGGGGCAGAAGGCTATGCCCATTAGAAGAGGAGCTCTCTGGGTGAGGTATTCTTGCTTTATCCTTGGTTGTTGTTGTTGTTTGTCCTTCATTCTCAAAGAGGACCATGACATCAGGAGGTAATGTCATGTTTTGCAGTGAATTGGATTTCAGTGAGGGAAGGTTGTGCAAGGTCACCAACCTCACTCTCTCCTCCAGAGCCATCTGGGTCCAGTGGCAAGATAAACATCAGGATAACTGGAGATGGCCCTGGATGTTTAAGGCAATTGGGGTTTAGCGACTTGCCCAGAGTCACACAACTACTAAGTGTCTGAGGTGATATTTGAATTAAGGTCCTCCCAATTTCAGGGCCAATGCTCTATCTACTGCACCACCTAGCTGCCCCTTGCTTTATCCAGTTTCTTTGTTATAAGTAGGAGTTAATTTGGCAGGGGGAGATATTTCCTGATAACTATTTTTTGAAAAAATCCTTAATAAACTATTGGAAGGCAACAATAAAAACTTTTATAAGAAAGAAAAGAGTGTGGGATTGAGAGTCAGATGACCCTGGTTTGAGTTCTGGGAGCTCAAGAATTTAACATGTGACCTTGGAGAAGTTCCTTATCCTTTCTAGACCTCAGTTTTCTCATCCACAAAATACGGACATTAATGAGAAATGAAGTAGGAATCTGAATTCCCAGCAGAGGAATACAATAGTTTGATGTATTTTGGAGAGCTTATTTTAGCAGTAATGAAGAGAATGAGAAGAAAAAAGAGAGTGAAGCAGGGAGCCTAAGGTTAGAAGTCTAACTCGCAGTGGGTGCTTTATAAATGCTTGTTAGATTGGGTTAGAAACTATGTTGAAATCTAATAAGATTAAGCTTCTTGGGGAAAGGTATAATTTCCTTCTTTTGGGTTACAAATTGAACTTTAGAATTCAGAGTTAGGGAGAATGTAGCTGAAAAGAATCTGGGAGGGGCAGCTAGGTGGCGCAGTGGATAAAGCACCAGCACTGGATTCAGGAGAATCCGAGTTCAAATATGGCCTCAGACACTTGACACTTACTAGCTGTGTGACCCTGGGCAAGTCACTGAACCCTCATTGCCTGCCAAAAAAAAATCTGGGGGTCTGAGAAGACCACAAACTCAATGTGAGTGAACAGTATGATATGACCACCCAACAGGATCTTAGGTATCTTTGGGAAAGATGTCCTGTTATGATCATAGACATCAATAGTCCCATCATCCTCTGGGCTCTGGTCAGTCCAATCAGCAGCACTCTGATCAGTTCAGGCCACCATATTGGAGGATGGACATTGACAAGTCTGAGAGAGTCAAGAGACAGGCAACCAGAGTGTATGTTAGGGTGCGGGAAGAGAGTTGAGAAAATACTCTGTGATAACTGATTAAAGGAATTGAGAATGTTTAGCCTGGAGAGGAGATGGATTGGGAAGTTGTCCAATGGAAGAAAGAATAGATTCATTTTTCTTGGCCCCAGAAGGGAGGATTAGGATCAATGGGTAGAGGTTTAAGGGAGGCAGATTTCGGATCAATGTAAGGAAAAACTTCCCCCAAATTAGAGCTATCTAAATGAGGAGTGGGTTGATTAAGGGGGTGGTGGTTCCCCTCTTAATGAAGGTCTTAAATCAAAGAGCAGGGTGGTCACTCATTGGGTATGTCTTAGAGGGTCAAGTATGGCCAAGTATGAGTTGGACTCAATGGCCACTGAGATCCCTTGTGGTCTTAAGCATCCATGATTCTGTTTGTTGAAATGAAATCCACTGTGCATCCAGATGGTGAGTGATCTGCCTTGGGTTAAAAATATCCCTGAAGCTTGGGATCTGGTGCAACAGCAGGCACAATCTTCGAGAATGTCCTTGCCACCCTACCAAAAGGCTTGCTGGCCATGATGACTCAACCATTTCCTGATTAAAACTTTTCATTTTCATAGAAACACAAAGTGCCAGAAATGCAGAAGTGAAGAAATGGTTCTTCGTGAATTGTGCTGACTTTTGTAAGTGTTTTTTTTCCAAAAGTGATGCTTCTTTAATTTGTTTCTTCTTTATTTTTTGAGAACCACAAACACGAATGAGCATGAAACCAGTGGTGAAATATCAGCTGGAAAGGGTCACTTCCCCAGGCAAACTGATAAACCTGAGGTTTCTTTCATGTCTTTCTTGTGCAAAGTACTGAGGTGACTCACACTGTCCTCAAGCAGAGGAGCCTTTGAGTCTCAATCAGCCTAGAATGGTATCATTCCCACAGCCATTCATATAGAGCTTTGGGCATACATCAGCTCCCTTCTCATTAAATGCCCATTGAGCGAACACATTGAGTCAGCTCTAGAACAGTTAATGGAGCTGTGTGAAGTCTGTGATTAATCTGGAGCCCATCAAGCCCAAGGATATTAAATGGGGCTACAGTAACTCTTTCCAACCCCTAGGGTACCACCTTATGAGGGTGGACCTTGGTTCATGTTTTTTTTGGTAGGATCACATATAAGAACTTGTACTATTGATCATCTGAGGATCCTAGTACATTTTAAAATTCAACCAAACCTCCTCTATCCTTTCTGTATTCTTACTTAAAAAATTTAAAGTACCCAAAAGTATAACTCAGGTAAGGCAAATAATGAATTTCCTGGGGTGATAAAATTTAGAGGGCACAAAATTTTAAAGAAGGATTTTTTTACATTATGCAATCTTATTATATAGCACATTCTTATGATCTCTTAGAAAGAATGATTTATTAAAAGAGGAAGCTATTAGACAACATGCTTCCTCTCCCAAGCAGCCAGCATGGCTAGTGAATTCTGTCCACCTGAGCCAACTCCCTTTACCTCAGTGACCTCCCTAGACATGATTTAATGATGACCTTGGGGTCTCTGCCCTTGCCTCCTCTCCCAGGGTAGTGTTCTGGGGTCTCTTTCACTACAAGGTCAGTGCCATCCTCCATGTTCAATTGGATACCCTTTCTTTAATTGGGAACATTAAGTACCCCTGTGTTTTCAGGATAAAGGAAATTCCCAAATGAGGAACACCTTCTCCCAAAGAAAATTGGCCTCTTTGCTGAAACCCATAGAATTGGAGAGTTGTTTAGATCATAGAGAGAGTAAGTGACTTGCTCAGGGTCATCCAGTCAATGTATGTCAGAGGTAGGCCTTAACCCCAACCTGGTTTAGATGTTGGACAGCTCCCTTACCGCCAGTGGCAATCTTGTCGACTCACAGATCAAGCAAAGAACAATGAGCATAACCCTATACAAGTGTATAACACCTAGGCAGCTTAGAAGTCATGGTGACTAGAGCATTGGGCCTGGGGGAAGGAAACAAGTTCAAATCCAGCACAGAAGGTTTTTTTTGTTTGTTTTGGTTTTTTGTTTTTAAAGCACCCTGCTTTCCTCATCTATAAAATGGGGATAATAACAATATCTACCTTCCAGGCTTACTGTGAGGATCCAATGAGACACAATTTGTAAAACACTTAGCATGATTCTTGTTACATATTCTTGTTATTGTTCAGTCCTTTTTTAATTGTCTCTACTCTTTGTTGACTCCATTTGGGATTTTGTTCAAAGATCCTAGAGGGGTTTGGCATTTCATTCTACAGCTCATTCTACAGATGAGAAAACTGAGGCAAACAAGGTTAAGTGACTCTCCCAGGGTCACACAGCTACTAAATGTCTGAGGCTGGATTTGAATTCAGAAAGACGAATCTTCCTGATTTCAGGCCTGGCACTCTTTCCACTGTACCACCTAGCTCCCACAGCATGCTTAATAAATACTTATTCTCTTCCCCAATATGGCAATCAATGGATAAATCTTTTTTAAAAGGATATTATATATCTTTAGATTACTCCCATTTTCAAATGTCTTCCTTCCTCCCACAATCGGTGAATCTATAAGCATTTACTAAGTTCTTACTAGGTACCAGGCATGGTGCACAATGCTAAGAATACAGAGACAACAATGAAACAATATCTGTTCTCATGTAGCTTCCATTCTAATTGGAAAGGTAGACAGCATGGATGTAAATAAATTTATACAAGATAAACACAGAGTAAATGCAATGTAACCTTTGTGAGGAAGTCACCTCCATTCTTCTGGACTGAAAAAATGATCAATCCCTTTAATAAACATTTATTAAGCACTTGTTGGTTATTCTGTTCAGTCATGTCCAACTCTCTGTCCACCCCATTTGGAGTTTTCTTGGAAAAAGATACTGGAGTAGTTTGCTATTTCCTTTTCCAGCTCACTTTACAGAGGAGGAAACTGAGGCAAACAAGGTGAAGTGACTTGCCTAGGGTCACACAGCCAGTATCTGAGGTCATATTTGAACCCAGGTCTTCCCGATTCTGGGTCCGGCCCTCTATCCACTGTGCCTGCTAGGTGCCTCTACCTATTAGTGAGTTAGAGGAGTATCTACCCTAAGCATGTAAACATTTCTCTGATGGAATGGGTAGGTGAGAATAATTTGTTCCAATGGACACGAAGTCCATCCTGAATTTTGTCTTGCCACTGGACTTTGATGAATGGAAGAGAGTGAAGCTGACAACTTTGTGCAGCTCTGCCTCCTCACTTCAATTCAATTTACACACAAGTCAAGGCATCTCCCTGTGATGTCATTGGCCCTCTTTGAAAACAAAGACCAAACAAGTAAGCTGACTGTATGCCAGGCTACACTTGGACCAAGGGCTATGGATACCAGGACAAAAAGTCAATAGTCCCTGCACTCAAGAAACTTAGGTTCTCTTTGGGAAATCATAATGTCGAAATAAATACAGAAACATGCACCATATAAATGGGGAGGAGTCACCACTAAGATCCAGGGGGATCAGAGCTTTAAAAAATATATGGCAAATGCCAAGTAGAATAACAGATAGCATTTAAACTGTGTTTTAAGGTTTGCCAAAGACTTTACAAACATTGTCTCATCTTATTTTCACAACCATCTTTGGTTGTCAGTGCTATTGTTCTCTCCATTTTATAGTTGAGGAAACTGAGGCAGGCTGAGGTTAAGTGACTTTTCCCAGGGGCATCCAGCTCATAAAGGTCTGAGGCTGGATTTGAACTCAGTTCTTCCTGACTCCAGGTCTAGCATTCTATCCACTGGGCCAACATTAAAGCAGTTTAGTTCCTGTCCCTAAGCTCTCTATATATACCCTGCCCCTTTTCTTCTCCTTGAAGAGTCTGGCACACTATCCCCAACCAAGATCTAACGGTGTCCCAAAAGATAAGTACAGCTGTCCCCACTCTCTCACCCCTTCACCTCAGCCAAGTTCTCCCAATTACCTGCTCACATGAGCAGGACCCAGGTTAGCCACACACGGTCGGGGCGGGGGCTGAAGGAGTCTGAGCGGGGGAGTTCCTGCCTATATATAGAACACAGAAAAGACAAAATCCAGGCTTAGCTCAGTGAGATGGCTCAGGAGTCCAGGGGCTGCTAGCACTCATGGCACCCACCAGCCTGGCCTCTGGCATGTATTCTCTGGGAAATGAGCTCCATGGCTGCCCTTCTCCGGAGCGTTTGCTTGGCTTCAAGGCCTGCTGGGCACATTCTCCCAGTTCATGCCCCCACCTTGTCTGTCCCTCCGATCTCGATCCCTCTCCCTCTTTTCTTCCATCTCCTGCCCCTGCCCCTGCCCCTTGCCCTTAAGACTAAGGCCTTCCCTTGTTGCTCATCTCCAGATAATCCTGCCTAGATCTTGCTTGAACACAGCTGTTCTGGTGTTGTCTCCCCCGGAGAGAAGGGACTCACTCCCTTTTGCCTTTTTTATATTCCTAGGGCTCGGTACAGTGCCTGACTAATTAATTGTTTATTAATTGATTCACTTTGATCTGGCCTCCAGGATTTGTGTCTGCCCGGTGCCTGTTCTAGGCTCCTGACTCTACCTGAGGGACCTGAGAAGCCTCTATCTTTCAACACCCTCATTTTACAGTTGAGGAAACTGAGTCCCAGGGAGGTGAATTTATTTGCTCAAGGTTACATAAGGAGCATGTGTCAAGGGTGAGAGCTGAAGCCAGAGCCTCTTAATGTAGAGCCGGCTGCCTCCCCAGACCTTCAGTAGCTTCCTGGAACAAATTCCTATACAGGGAATGATGTGAAGCTGTAAGGGACCTTAGAGATCCTCGAATCCAATCCCTTCATCTCATGTAACTGGAGACTAAAGCTCAGAAAAGGTGACGTCACTTCTCCCAAGACTGCCCAGGCTGTCACCAACAAAGCTGGGCTCCAAACCAGGCTCCCCACCTAGACTCCCAACCTCTTCTTTCCAATTGTTTCTGGTTGTGCCTCAGCCGAGGCCTGGCTCCTCCTCCTGCCCAAGGCCTGGCACCTCCTCCTGCCCAAAGCTTGGCACCTCCTCCTGCCCAAGGCCTGGCTCCTCCTCCTGCCCAAGGCCTGGCTCCTCCTCCTGCCCAAGGCCTGGCTCCTCCTCCTGCCCAAGGCCTGGCACCTCCTCCTGCCCAAAGCTTGTCACCTCCTCCTGCCCATCCTCTCTCCCGTAGCTGGCCCTGACTTGCCCGTATTTCCCAATGCTGTGAAGCACAGAGTCATCTATCTCACTTCTACAATCAACAGCACTGGAGATACCAGTGATCTCACCGTACTCTAACTCAGGTGATACAAAGAATAGGATGGCGTCCATTTACTCCTGCATCTGAATGGAAATCGCAGTTACTTCTTCCAGGACTTTCTGCACTTGAGTCTCGTCTCTGTTTATAGGATAAAAGTCTTTGTTAGTCAATCTATTCTGTCCAGGTATCATTCATGAATACCTGCTATGGCCAAAGAAACTATGCTAGGCCTTAAAGGGCAGACAACAATGAAAAGCAACAGGGTCCCTGCCAGTCTAGGACAGTGATGGGCCAAGTACAGAAACCAACAGAAAACAGGCTGGGAAATATTGAAGCAGAAGGTGATGTCAAATGAAGCAGTCTCAGAGTTTCAAGAAGGGAGGGCTTACCCCTAGGTGCTGGGGCTGGTGGAGGGGGGGCAGATAAAGGGGAGTCGGCCTGGAGCACGTGGCACCTGAGCTAGGCCAGAAAGTCAGAGAATCTCAGATTTGGGGGTAGCTCTGAGACAGTCTTCATGCCATCCATGCACCCCCAACAGCAACATCATGGGCAAGTGGGCAGCCAGGCTTTGCTTGAAGACCCAAGAGAGCTCCCTCTTCTTCGATACAGCTGCATTGGTTAGAGGAGTTTTCTTCACAGTTGAAGTCTGTCTCTTTCTGACTTCCACCCATTTCTTCTAGTTCTACCCCAAGGGTCCAACAGAACAGATTTAACAAGTCTTCCAAAAGACGAGCCTCCAAATGCTCAAACACAACTTTCATGCTCCGCCCCCCCCCCAAGTCTGCTCTTTTTCAACCAAAATAAATATTCCTAGCTCCTTCCACTTAGATGGTACGGGCTAAAAGCTTAGTTCGTAATACATGGTTTATGAGTACTTGACAGTAGGCAGACAGAGGAAGGTTCTCCTTTACAAGGAGATAATGAAGGTAAAAGTTAGATAAACCTTTGCAAACCTCATAAACACATGTGTGCATATATATACACATATACGTATATACACATTGCATATATATGGAGACAGAGATAAGGTCAGGTGATATATGTATATACACATGTATGTACACATATACATATGTGTGAGCTGATATTGTGCTAAAAGAATGTAGCAATAGAAATGGGATGGATTTTTTTTTATGACAACTCACAAATATTTTGAAGAAACCTATGAAATGAAAGTGATTTAGCCCTTGATCATGAATATGTTCTAATTGTTTTAATAACAGTGGAACACATCCATCCTCCACTCATTCAACAAATATTTAAGCAATGTCCAGGAAGTCCATTCCACTAATATTTCTCAGGTTTCTGTGACATCTTCAACATGAGACAAGGTCCCTCCCTTCAATATACTTGCCTTCTAGTAATTGAGAAGACACCCACAATAAAAGGAAGAATATGCCGTTCTGAGATTGTAAGAGAAGACCCAAACACCATTGGCAGGGCCAGGTGGAGAGAGTAACATATTCCTCACCTCCCATTGCTCTTTCATCTACTCTTCAGTGACTTAGCATCCTGAGAAGGCCACATGGCCCATTTCTAGTTCCTCTCTCCCTTCCTTATCCTCTTGGCCACCAATGTCATTTTCCTAATTACACCATTGACTCTAAAACCCAGATGACAGTCTTTTTTGTCTACTCTCCTCTCCCACCATCATCACCCCCGTCATCTTTAAATGACTCTACATTCATTCTGATGACCCATCTATCAATCTGACTTCACTATGCCTCAAATTCCTTTTGTCCAATGATCTCCTCCATCTCTTCCTCACATCATATGTGCTTGGCACTTGTGCTGGCTGATGCCAACACAAAGATGAAACCAAAACCTGCCCTGAGGATGTTGGTGACCATCCTAAACAGGAGGATCATCTTTTAGTGCATAGACAAATGTGGTACAGGGAAACAAATGGGCATGAGAAGCCATTAGGTTGTCTGACTTCACACAAATGAGTCACTGGCTGGGGCCGGTTTTCTGTGATGCAGGGGAAGGATCATGGAGTCAAAGATTCAGAGCTGGAAGAGATCATGGAGGCCATTGAGTTCAACCCCTTCATTTTATATCTTGGGAAACTGAGGCTGAGAGGGGTGAAATGAGTTGCCCCAGGTCACATAAGTAGGAAGTGCCAGGCTTTGAACCCAGCACCTCTGATTCTAATCTCTTGCTGTTTCCATTATATTTTCTCTCCTGCCAGCCTGTCATCAGCCTACAGGGTCCAAGACAGAGTGGACCCTATGCAAAAGGTCTAGAGATGGGTGGAGAAATGTTGTTAATGGGCCAGGATGGCTAAAACATGGAGGGGGTGGAGAGGAATAATATTAAATGTCTGGCAAGTTGTGTTGGAGCCCACGGAGGGCTTTGAGTGCTGGGATGAGGAATTTTTACTTTGTGTTCAAGGTTCCCTTTCTTGCCAACGAAGGGATGTGGCCAGGCTCCCTACACTATACTCAGGCCATTCTATCAATCAATGAGGAAGCATTTATTAGGGGTCTGCTATGTGCCAGGCACCAAGGTGGCCACTGGGCTATGAAGACAATGACTGGAATTGCCTCCATTCCATGGTGGGAGAGAACATGTACACACTATGCATATAAGCACATGCAGAAAAAATATAAATACAATCTAAAGATGCAAAGTATAAGGTAGTTAGGGAAAGAAGGCGTCAGCAGTTGGGAGGAAGCAGGAAAGGCATCACATTGAAGGACAGGGGCTCACACTGAGTCTGGAAGAAAGCACGGGATCTTGTGAAGAAGAAGTCACAAGGGGCTGCATTCCAGGCATGGGACGAGGCATGGGATGGGCTGAGTGGAGTGCTACATGAGCGAAACAGAGAGAAGCACAGTCTGGCTGGCTTGAGGGGTGGGAATGAGGAGCCATGTCCGATGGGCTGGAAAGAGAGACCAGGGCCTGGTTGTGTGGGGGTTTAAAAGACAAGGAGGAGAATTCTTTTTGATCTGAGAGCACACCATAGTTTACTGACTAGTTGAACGACATGATCCTTACCTGTACCCAAGGAAAATCATCTTGGAACTCTTGTGTCAAAGACCAAACTGGAAGGGTACGATGCTGGGAGACTAATTAGGAGACTAATTAGGAGACCAGTGAGATAATCTGGGTGAGAGGGGACAAAAACAAACTGGGGTCACATGCAGAAAGAGAAGGGACCAGATTCAGGAGATGTTGGGGAGGTCAAAATAACAAGCTTTGGATCCTGATTGGATGGAGCAGGGAGGGAGTTGAGTCATCTACAAATGTTTATTAAGTGCCTACTATTTTGTAGGCATTGCATTAATCGCTGGGGTGAGGAAGACTGTGGAGTCAAGGATGACACTGAAGCTATCACTCCAGGAGAATGGAAAGATGGTGATAACCTGGACAGAAATGGGCAGATACCACCAAGAAATCCACTTTGGGGCCCATTACTCAGAGGAAGAGCATGGGACCTGAGCTGGGAGACTCACAGGGGACAAGAAGCAAGAAAGTGAGAGGCCTTTGGCCTCTTTGATACAGATAAAATGAGGCTGCTGGGTGTTCAGGAATTCCAGGTAATCAGGAGAGCTCTGGGCTTCAAGCCACAGAAGGAAGGGATCAAAAAAATGGGATTTAACATTGAACAATTCGGGAAAAGAACATGGTCAGACAGAAGCCTCAGGGAGCTCACTTTGCCAGCCCTGAAGAGGATGAGAGAGTCTGGAAGTAAGGAGGCCAACGAGGAAGCTACTTGAACAAGGGCAGTAACCCCTTTCATAAAGAGAAGGGGAGAAGGAGAGAGCTGTTATGGGTGGGAGTGGAAAGGACAGTAGCCAGCATTTATATCAAGCTTTAAGGTTTGTGAAGAGCTATGCCCAAATCATCAGATCTCAATTGTCAGTGCAGAACTGAGAAGACTTGGCACTGATTTGATGGGGGAGCTTAAGGGTGAGGGAAGAATTGAAGATGCTTCATAGGTTGCCAAGGGAGGGACTGAAAGGATGGTGGTGCCCTCAACAGAAATAGACAAGTTGGGAGGAAGAGTGGGCATACCAGGAAGGTTTGCCCAGAGCTCAGGCTGGCAGGAGAGTTGACTCAGTTGCCGCTGGGTTATAAAAAGGTACCATGCAGAACAATTTGAGTTGTCTCCCCCTCCCCCAAAATACACACTCATCATGTCTAGGCCAATGGATGCCATATTCATTTTGACCTCTGAGGCCATGTGTCAAGTGCTGCAGGGTTTTTTGTTTGTTTGTTTTTGTTTTTGTTTTATGCAGGCAATGGGGTTAAGTGACTTGCCCAGGGTCACACAGCTAGTAAGTGTCAAGTGTCTGAGGCCGGATTTGAACTCAGGTCCTCCTAAATCCAGGGCTGGTGCTTTAACCACTGCGCCATCTAGCTGCCCCAAGTGCTGCAGTTTTTTACATAATGAAACCCATTCTGCACATGAGTATGAGCCTCACCATACAGCAGGACAGCTACATAGAGGCAGCATGAGAGTGGGTCCTTGGCAAGCCCTTGAGTACTTCCCTGGGTTCAGAGTAAAAAGCAAAGAAAAAAGAGGGGGAGGGGCATGGGGCAAGGCCTCCATCACCAGCTGCTGCATTAGCTTTCTGAGGCTTTCTGTCATCTTAGGATTTCCTATGGTCTTGCTCTGATAACCCTCCTGTTTCCTGACAGCTGAAGGTCCAATGTCTATCCCCCTAGGCTACAAAAATGTACCATACAGGTGGTCCATGATAATTCAAACAGAAGGGCCAAGGCAGAATTCCTGCAGGAGCAGCTGCAGAGACTCCAAGAACATTCTGGGCATCTCGAATTCTTCTCTGCAGTGTTGCTTCTGTGAGCCTCCATTCCAATTTGTCATTCTTTACAACCCCACATGGGATCCTTCCCACACGATAATTGGATTTCCAAGGATTTCCAGGATTTCCAAGCAAGAAGGGACTTGAGAAGCCATTGAGTCCAGCCCATATCTGAACTGTCACTCACCAAGCAGGAATCCCCACAAAAGAGGGAAAGCCCTCCCCCACCACTGTACTGGGTCCTGCCCTTGAGGTGGGTAGCCTTCCATTGACTTTCTCTCTCTCTCTCTCTCTCTCTCTCTCTCTCTCTCTCTCTCTCTCTCTCTATATATATATATATATATATATATATATATACATATACATACATACATATATATATATATATTCCTCTGTGTGTTGTCTCCCTCATTATGGGAACTCATTGAGGGTAGGGCTGGTATTCGCCCTTGCCAGCACAGTGCCTAGCACACAGGGTACACTTAAATGCTTGTTGGCTGACTGATGAGCCTCTTGAGGAAGCCTATTTGCCACTGATTATTAGGATGTTCTCCTGATGTTGGACTCAAATCTCCCCCATTCCCTACCTTGTCCTTGCTTTTGCCCCCTGCATCAAGCTGAGTCTAATCTCTCCTCCCCAAGAAAGCTCTTCAAATAATGAAGGTAGCTTCTCAGGTCCAACCTATGTTTTGCCTGAAGACAATTAAACCCGTAAATAGATGTATTTCTGTGTTCCTTGTGTCCCTCCCTATGGAATGTTGACTCCCTGAGGTCAAGAATAGTCTATTTAGTTCTTTGCACCCTCAGCACCCATCACGTGCCCAGCACCTCAGTGGAGATTAATAAATGTTCATTGGATATCTGACCAATAGATTATGCTAGTTATTAACACAGACAGGTCATTGACCCACAAATGGACCATTCAACCAACCCATAGCTTTAATGATTTGGGATAAAATTTCTATGTCTGTATTAATAATATGGTCTGAAGTTTTAAGTTATAAAAGTTTCAGAAAGTGTTTTTCTATAGATTAGTGACAGGGTAGAGAACCCTGCACCTTGGGCTTTGTAATAAATATATCCCTGTGGCTATCATGGAAAGAAATCCATTCGATAGAATTACAGTTGAGCAATTTCTTCTCAACATCTTGAATACTGATTAACTAGATTCTGGATACATATTAACTGAAGGTGTGATAGCCTTGACCCCAGGCCCTTCTTCTTGGATTAATCTCATATTCAAACAGCTCTTTGGGGAGTCAGTCACAAACCAACTTTTAGAGGGTCATTTGTACCTTCCTGTCAAAGAATGGACTGAACTGAGAGTCAAGAGATCTGGGTTCCAGGTCTTACCCTGTGACTGACTGACCAGCTGCACATCCTTGGGTAAATCAAGCAACTTCTCTGGGTCTTAGCATTAGGATCACTTTCTCTGGCCATGCTACCCTCCCCCATAAGTTGGAAAGTCCCTCCAGAGTCACTTCGCACATTTCTGGGCCCATCATTGGCCAATTCATGTAAGCTCTTTCAGGCTGCTTCCTCATCTATCAAGTAGGGGGTTCCACAGTTCCTGCTCAAACCTTTCAGGCTATGATCATGTTCTCTAAGGGACAGTAACTTATTCCAGTTCCTTTTCTCATCCATTCCCACAAGCCATAGGTAGATATAATAAAGACCACTCACCTCTACTGTAGGTCAACTCTTCCAAGATTCTCAAAGGGAAGACTCATTCCTTAGGGTTTTACCTCCCTAAGTGGCTCTTTCAATCTTCTGGGGCTTCAGAAACCCAGCCCTCTCTGGAAGACCCTGAATCCTTGGCCAACCTCGGCAGTGCTCAGGATCAGTGCTTAGATCTGGAAGCATCACCAAAGACAATCTTGTCTAGTCTCTTCACTTTTCACAGGAGCCAAGTAAGGCTCAGTGAGGTTAAGAGACCTGTCCAAGGACTCTGACCCTGTACTCAATGTCAGAGGCATGATTTGAACCCAAGTCCTCTGGCTCCAGGGCCAGGGCTCTTTCCATTGTACTGTCTTGCCTCGTATCATTCATGTGCTCTACCCTGAACCACTCAGACTAGCAATATAAGAGAGTGCTTCTTGATCCTCACTCCCACTTCCAGACAATTCTTGAGAGAGATCCTGGTTGGCTGAGAATGGGAGCGTGGGGGTCTGTGGAAGAGGAAAGGCAATGAGAAAGGTAATCAAGAAGCCAAAGTCTCTAGGGAAGCAAGAGAGTGAGAGCAGAGAAAGAACGGATAGGCCAGACATTTAAAGCCCACTCCCATCTCCCCTCCGAGGCTCATTTCAGATCATTTCCCTTCATGCCTGCCCCATTCCAAATAGGCTTTCGGCAGCATGTTGCAAGTGATGTTACATCGTCCTCTGGCTCTGCACAAGGGACACTCACTGCATGAAATGCCCTTCCTCCATAATTTCCCCTCTTTCAGTCCCTGGCTTCAAGGAAAGTGTAGCCCAGGTTCTGTCTCTGACAAGAGGTCTCTCCTATCCCTTCTGTGAGTTCTGTCCCCAGCCTGTGATTCTTGCTAGTGTTTCCGTATTGACATCACTTTCTTTTGCTTTGAATATGCTATACATATCTGCTTGGCCCCAGATATAATGTAGGCTCCTTGAAGGTAATGTAGCACAGTTTCATTTCTGTCTTTTTATTCCCAGTGCCTGGTATATAGTAGGTGCTCAATAAATGCTTGTAGAAGGAATCAATGAAAAAAATATGAAAGAAGGTGGTCTAGCAGTAATTATCAAAACAATCTGGTACTGGCTAAGAAACAGAGAGGTGGATCAATGGAACACAATAGGTAGAAATCACACTATAGCAAATTACTATAGTAATCTAGTATATGATAAACCCAAAGAACCAAGCTTTTGGAACAAGAACTCATTATTTGACAAAAAACTGCTGGGAAAACTGGAAAACAGTATGATAGAAACTAGGTAAAGACCAACATCTTATACCGTGTACTAAAATAAGGTCAAAATGGGTACATGATTTATGCATAAGCAAATTAAGAAAGCATAGAATAGTTTCTCTGTCAGATTTACGGAAAGAGGAAGAATTTGGGATCAAAGAAGATATAGAGAGCATTACAAAATATAAAATAAATCATTTTGATTATATAAAATTAAAAAGGTTTTGTATAAACAAAACTAATGTAACCAAGATTATAAAGGAAGCAGAAAACTGGGAAAGATTTTTTGAAACAACTATCTCTGATAAAGGCCTCATTTCTCAAATATAAAGAAAGCTGAGTCAAAGTTACAAAAATATAAGTTATTCCCAAATTGATAAATGGTCAAAGGATCTGAACAGGCAGTTTTCAGACAAAGAAATTAAAGCTATCTATAATCATATTAAAAAAAACACTCTAGATCACTATTTATCAGAGAAATGCAAATTAAAACAACTCTGAGGTATCACATCGCATCTATCAGAGTGGCAAATATAAAAGAAAAAGAAAACATTGTATTTTGGATGGGATGTGGAAAAGCTGGGATGCTAATCCTCTGTTGGTGAAGTTGTGAAAAGATCCAACCATTCTGGAGAGTAATTTGGAACTATACCCAAAGGGCTATAGAACTATGCATACCCAGTGATCCAGCAATACCACTGTGAGGTTTATATCCCAAAGACATCCCCCAAAAGAGGAAAAACAAACTATTTGTACAACAATATTTCTAGCAGCTCTTTTTGTGGTGGCTAAAAATTGGAAATCAAAGGGATGTCCATCAATTGGGGAGAATGGCTAAACAAGTTCTGGTATATGATGGTGATGGAATATTATTGTGCTATAAGAAATGACAAGCAGGACAATTTCAGAAAGGTCTGGAAAGACTTACATGAACTGATGTATAGTGAAGAGACCAGAAACAAGAGAACATTGTGCACAGAGACAGCAATATTGTTTGATACAGAACTGTGAATGACTTAACTATTCTCAGCAATACAATGATCCAAGACAATGCCAAAGGACTAGTGATGAGCATACTATCCACTTCCAGAGAAATAACTGGTATTGATGGAACACAGACTGAAGCAGGCTATTTTTCACTTTCTTTCATTTTTTCTTTTGTTCAAGTTTTCTTATATAAAATGACTAAAATGATAATGTTTTATATAATTGTACATGTATAACCTGTAAGGGCCTCAGTGAGAGGGGAAGGAAAGGAGGGAAGGAGGGATAAAATTTGGTACTCAAAACTTTAAATAAGGGAGTATTTACTGAGAAAAAATAAATGCTTGTTAAATTCAATTGGATTCAATTGAATTGAAATATTTTGGAAGTCAGTTTAGAGAAGAGAGATGAGGTGTATTTCATGATGCTTAATAAAGCTAGAATCAATGGGTTGAAATTACTGGGAGGCCAAGGTCAGCTTAGCTAAAGAAGGTTCTAATACCAGCTGTCCACAATCAAATATTACACTTTCTGTGGTAATGAGCTGCCTGTTATGAGGCTAGTGCTCAGAAGCTGGCTAACACCCTGTCAGGCATATTAGAGGATAGGGGAGGTGGGTTGCTAGCCTTGGCCTCAAGTAGATTTGGACTTGACAGTCCCTTCTGAAGATGTGAAACCCCAGGATCTCAAAGCCCTTTCACTGTAATATGGGGTTCATGACCCCTGGAACACTTTTCTCACAGGGTAGTGAAGAGACTCAAGATAATGTCTGGACAGCATTTCAAACCTGTTAAAGGATTATACTAGTATCAGCAATTGTTATTCTGGCCTAGGTGGGGAGGGCTCAGCCCCCAGTACATAGCTTGGGAAGCCGGGATTCTCTGGGACATAAGGCCTAGAGTGGCAAATCCAGTGGGAGCAGAGGACCCATCACCAGGACAGGACTGTTGCCTCCCCTCAACGTTCAGAGGAACAGGAACAAGGGAGAGGAAGAGCTGCAAAGTCTTGTGGTGAGACCCGCTTCCTCTGTCTCAATGTTCTCTTCCATGCACCAGCAGGGCCTGAAGATAGCCCCCAATCAGAAGTGCCAGCTTCCGGGTTTGGTTACAAATGGTGTAGTCACTATGCAGGCCGTGTTCTGAAGGGAGCTACAATCTCATACCTTATGGTCACATCCCACTTCTGAGGCTGGCTCTCCCTGACCCCTCATTTCCTTCTGCACAGGATGAGGTTGTTAGGTGAGATTCCCCAGAGGTCCCATCCAACTCAAGATCCAGGGTCCTGCACTAAAAATCACACGAACTTTCATTTGGAACAAAACATGAGCTCCAATGAGTTCACAGAGAAGTCTTACTTAGGGTAGAGTGTGATGGGATAAAGGAGAGGTTCAGATGAAGAGTGGGAGGAAAGCAGAGAGAGAGAGGAAGAGAGACAGAGACAGACAGAGACAGAGACAGAGTGCTTTTAGCTTACGGAACTGAGTGGGGAGTCTAGTATTGTTTATATTACTTGTAAACAAGACCCGTGATGGGATTGGTATAGAGACCTCCCAGTGAGGAAATTCCCTCTGCCAATTCAGGTCAGCACCCTCTGCACATTTCATCTTTGCTTAGAGTTGCCTGGACCTGTGCAAGGTTAATCCCCTTCCCAGAGTCCCAAAGTCAAAGTGCGTCTGAATCAGGCTGTGAACCCAGGTCTTCTTGAGGCCAGCTCCTCCTCATCCCACCACTGTCTTTGTGATGATCCACACCCATCCAGTGATGGTACAATCCACTTCTCAGTCCTACCCAAGAAGGGTACCCCAGGTTTAGGCAAGTGGAACCCCAAATCATTCTGCCCAGCTGTGTTCAAGTGGTTGTAAACTACCAGGAGAGGCAGGATGTCAATCATTAAACATCAAAGCTAAATCATTCACTGTTCACTGGCTAAGAATGACCACAGGCGTTCTACACATGCATGAATGAAGACGGAACCACAATGGGGAAGGCAGCAGAGAGAAGCCAAGAAACACTCAGGCAACAAGAGCCCATGTAACCATGGCAACAGCCATACTCTCGAGGTCTCTAGGTTAAAGAGATGCTTTTTGTTGTTGGGTTGGGTTTTTTCTTTATTATTTAGACACACAAAAAGTAACTGCTAAAATCTTTTTCACCTCTGCCAATTAAGAAAGCACAACAATTAGAGAGGATAGAAAGTGGGCCTAGAGCCAGGAAGATTTAGGTTCAAATCTTGCCTTTAACTTTCATTATTTGTGTGACAATTGACGAGTCATGGAATATCTCAGAGCCTCAGTTTCCTCATCTGTAAAATGAGGGGATTGGACTAAATCAACCTAAATTCTTGATGGGGGGAGGATCCTTCAGATCCCTTTTCTATCTCATGGATCTCCATGGACTGAGCTTCACTAACCTTCCCTTTCCTCTCATGCCTGTCCCATCCTCTTTTTGATCATCCATCTACCATGTTCCCCCAAAGCTGCAAAGAATGTCCGTGGTAGAGCTGGGATTGAATGCAAGGCTTGGTAAGCCAGAACTATCTGCAGATCACACTACCTCATGGAATCATTCTGCTGAGAGGGACTGGAGATTTCATTTGCACGAATCCTCTCATTTTACAGATGAGAAAATTGAGGTTCAATTGAGCTGGTTAAGGTTACATAGTAGTGATGATTTCATCTGGGAGTCAAGGTGTTCTGATTGCAAATGCAGCTCCCTTCATTATGTTTGTTACCTATTATTACATACAAACTTTCATGTCAGGAACAAGGAAACTGATAGAAAGTTCAAAAGTCAATAGGTAAATTTACTGGGAACTTGATCCATCCCCCCAAATGCCAAGTTCTTGATCAAAAGGAAGCCCAGCGTGTTTAGCCGGTGAATCTACAGGCATTTAAACCTTTCACAAACAACTACTGTGTGCCAGGAACTGTGCTAATAGCTGAGATCACAAATAATCAGAATAATGGGATAATCAGAGCCTGAATCACCCTACATGGATAATCAATCAATCAATCAATCACCAAATAGTTATTAAGCACATGTGTGCTGGAGTATGTGCTACAAGCTGAGGATGGGAAATACCCAGCATTCATTCAGCCAGCTCATCAAGGTTTGCCAAGTGTTTTACAAATATTATCTTATTTGATCCCTCAACAACTCTGGGAATGAGGTGTTGTTATCATCCCCATTTTGCAATTGAGCAAAGTGAGGAATAAAGCAGTTAAGTGATTAATGAAGGGTAAGTGTTTGAGACAGGATCGGAACTCACATCCTCCTGATTCTAGGTCCAGTGCCCTAATCACTGTGCTACCTAGTTGGCCCTGCCCTCAAAAAACTTACCTTATAATGGTAAAGAACAAATTGATGCAAAAAGCATCAATAAGACATCATAGGAAATACAAGGCAAATACACTCTTGTAAATAACCTATCAGTAGTTTGCGTTTTCTGAAATTGTTGTTGCTAAACTGTGCATGCTAAAAGTATTGCTATTTGTGTATTAAGGGCTATTGCCCCCATTTTGGCAATAAGCACTTATTAATTAATATCATATATGCCAGTAAAGAATTGACTGCCTGTAACCCTAATTTCCTCATAGTCTAAGGCCTTCAGTCCTAAATACCTAAGAGCTTGCAGCAAGTGACAGCATTCCAAGCCAAGAGAGCCAGCAGAGAGAGCAAGCCTCTCATGGTCAAAGCTTTTACCCTCCTTTGGTAGAGGTAGGTCACCATACATTAATCTAAGCTAATTGGTTAGAGTGTCATTCAGGTCCATTGATGGACATGACTTGAGGGTGGTCTAAAGAGTACAAAGGTCAGCATCTCGGTGTGCTTCTCCCCCAGCTGAACAAAATAATCAATCTGCATTCCTTCGCTCCCCTGGGCTCATCCCAGGCAGGAACTGAACTTTCTGGGGTGAGGGGGAGAGAACAACTAGACTGATCTCTGGGTCTTCTCCTAGAAATCCATTATTAATAATTATTTTCTCACAAGGTAAAGAGCAGGAGAGCTAGATGGTGTCTGGATTCAGGAAGATCTGAGTTGAAAACCAGCCTTGGACACTTACCAGCTCAGTGACCCTGGGCAAGTCACAATCCTGTTTGCTTCAGTTTCTTCATCTGTCCAATGAGCTAGAGAAAGAAATGGCAAACCACTCCATTATCTTTGCCAAGAACACCCCAAGTGGGGTCACTGAGAGTCAGACATTTCTAAGATGACGAAATGACAAGATAAAAGGCAACTTAAAAGTGCAAGCCAGGGGAAAGTGCAGCAAGGGAAGATGGGGAAAGGCCACCTGCAGACTGTCTAGAGGGTGCCCCAGCCATCCAGGGACCTTCCTGAGGCCTTTGTCATCCCTGAACTTGTGAGCACTTTCCTAAACAACCCGCAGACATTTTCTGTACATTAACCTTGCGAGGGACCTAACATTGTATTGTTCCTGTTTTACAACTAAGGAAACTGAGGTTTTGAGAGAGGAAGAGATTTGCCCCCAGGGCACATGGCTAGTAAGGTTTAGAAGTGGGATTCCAGCTGAGGGCTCTTTAGATTCCTAGCCCAGCCTTTCTCTTTCCATGACAGTGGACAAATCTACAAGGTGTTGCTCCAGTGGAAAGACGTGGTCCATCTAGGTTTCAATAAAACAAGCCTTTATTAGGGGCCTCCAGTGTGGAAAGCACTGGGGTACGTGCTTGGGCTGCACAAGCCAAATGAAAACTGTCACAGAGGAAAGGTGGGGGTGCTTAGCTATTCCTCAATGAAGAACTATACTCTCACACAGTCCAATAAAATTAAAGTGGTCTTTTATTTGGCTCTAGAGAAAGTGAGCTAGTGGGAAGTCAAAGACTTTACCTCCTGGGAGAAAGGCTTAGAAACATCCTCCTCCCAGAACAAAGGGAAGACAAGCTTTGATATAGGATGGATGGGGTGTCCACCTGAAAGTGGAAAGTTCCTTTTTGGAATGGGGTGGGGGAATTGTCATATTCCTTAGAGTCAAGGGGACTTTTTTTTAAATGATGGTCCTGATCTTTAGGGTTATCTCTGCCTCCTAGCTCTGGTCAGGTAGTAGCCACATCTAATTGAATTTTCTCGTATAGAATTTTATCTCCTTGTACTCCTTTGTGTCTGTCCTGTTATCTGCTCATCTTGGGTTTTGCTTCTCACAGGAGAAATGTCTTCTGATTTATCCCAATCCCATGTCAAAAACATTGTAGACTGCAGAGTTGTGAAGATAAGCTAAGCCTATTGGTAAAGTGCTTTGCAAACTTTAAAATTCTAGATAAATGCAAGTTCCTATTCTTAACTGAATTGTTATTACTGTCATTGACCCTTTCTAGTCCCACTGGATGGTGTCCCTATGTTGGGACCTGGATTGACCAAAATGGAAATGTTGTATGTCTAAACAATAGGCACGTAGCTTCTGGTTGTTCCCTCAGCCATGTTTTGACATGTCTCCTGGGGCCCAGTTTCCTCATCAATAGAAATTAGTAGTGTCTACAATGAACCAGAAGTGACTTCACTATGAAGTTCTCTTCCTAGTAAAACAAATTGATGTTGTAGTTGGAACAATATTGGCAGGGTATTAGTAATGACACCCATTTAAAAGCAGGAAGCTCCAAGTTCTCTCATGTATATATGGGAGGGCACAGAGAGACATAAAATCCTTTGTATTCAACATGCCTGAGGAAGCTCAACTCAATGACCTGGAGATGTTGAGGCTGGAGAAGAGAAGGGTCCGGGCATGTGGGGGAGGGGAGGGAAAAGGAGGAGTGAGAAGAGGACAAACTTGCTCTGTCAAGTACTCAAAGGGATTGTGAGAAATGAATATTTCTCTCTCATATTTAATAAGTAAATATTGTATTAGGACCAAGGTTTTCCCCCCCCTTTCCCACTACCTCATTCAGAAATCAACCAGTGTGGAAAATTTCTCTTAGAAATTTACCCAGTACCACTGCTAGGTCTGTTTTCCAAAGAGACCATAGAAAAGGGAAAAGGACCCACATGTACAAAAATATTTATAGCTGCTCTCTTTGTGGTGGCAAAGAATTGGAAATCAAGGGAATGTCCATCAATAGAGGAATGGTTAAACAAGTTGTGGTATATGAATATAATGGAATACTATTGTGCTGTAAGAAACTATGAGCAGCTGATTCTTTTCTCTTAACATGACTAATGCAGAAATATGTTTAATGTAATTGTACATATATAACCTATATCAGATTACTTGCTGTCTTGGAGCGGGGAGGGGAAGAAGGGAGAAATTTTGAAACTAGAAACCTTACAAAAACGAATGTTGAAAACTATTCCTAAATGTAACTGGAAAATAATAAAATATTTATATGGGGGAAAAAAAGAAATGATGAGCAGGAGGAGTTCATTGAAACCTGGAAGGACTTACATGAATGGATGCTGACTGAGAGGAGCAGAACCAGGAGAACATTGTACCCAATAACAGCAACATTGTGTGATAAACAATGGTGATAGACTTGGCTCTATCAGTGCAATGATCCAAAACAGTTTCAAAGAACTCATGATAGAAAATGTTCTCAACATCCAGAAAAAAGAACTGTGAATCATGAATGCAGATTGAACCATACTGTTTCTACTTTTGGACTGGTTTTCTTTTCCTTCTTTTTTGAGGTTTTTCCCTTGTGCTCTGATTCTTCTTTCACAAGGTGACTAATGTAGAAATGTTTAATGTGATTGTACATATACAACCGATATCTGACTGCTTTCCATCTTGGGGAGGGTAGAAGAAAATTTTGGAACTAAAAATCCTGTGAAAACAAATATTGAAAACTATACTTTTATGTAAATGGAAAATAATAAAATACTTAAAAAAAATTTACTCAGGCCCAGATCCAAACAGACAGTAAAAGGAATTCTAAGTATGGACTAATAGGTATATTCATGCTCATCGTGCTTGCTCAGACAGATCCTGGGAGAATGTTGATTCTCCCTGTTATCAAGAAAGGTGATATGGGAATTGATATCTCTTTGACCAAGATTTGAGTGACCTAAGCCATATACCCCAAGACAGTCTACTTCCCATTTGATTAGCCCATCAGAGTAGAATAGGCATCCCTCAGGAGCGCAGTGTCTTTGAAGGGCATATAAACCATGTCCCCATAGCCATTAGGGATATTTGATCTGAGAGAAACAACCAAATGACCATCTTTTTTATTAAAAAAAAAAAACTTGCTGACCTTATTATTAAAATGATTAAATTACCCATAAACCATGTCTCTCAAAGTTTTTAATTGTCAGAATGTTACATGGAAGAGGAAGGAGGTTTGTTCTGCTTGGCTTTAAAGAGCAGAACTGGGAACCTAGGAGGAAGCTACAAAGAGGAAGCTTTAGATTTGAAATAAATGTAAGGGGAAATATCTTTACTAACAATTAGACTATTGAGAAGTGGAATGAGCATCCTTGGGAGGTAGCGAGTTTCCCATTATAGAGGTCTTCAAGCAGCAACTGGAAGACCATTTATCAGGAATATCATAGAAGCCACTCTTGATCAAGTCTTAGATGGCCTAGATGGCTGTGGAAGTCCCACCCACTTTGGGATTCTGTGAACATGAAAGATCAGGATAGACTCCTACCATTGCCCTCTACCTGAGGAAGCTTGGACTTCTCAAGCCAAACTTTGAAGTTCAAATCTTTCCTCTAACACTTACTTGTCTGTGAAATCCTGGGCAAGTCACTTAAAGTCTCCTTGTTTCCTCCTCTTTAAAATAGGAACAATCATCACACTGGCCTCAGGATTTCTATGAAGATCAAATGAGATAACAGTAAAAAGCCTCGCAGTTATTGAAGCTATACACGTGTTAGCTGTTATTTTCATAGAGCTGGAAGGGCCCAAGGGTCTCTGGCGGCCATCTCAGGTACGTCAAAGCCCAAGAAGAGGGCAGGAGCTGGCTCCACCTCCCACAGCCTCTCTTTGCTTCTTCCCCAGCCCTCGATGATTTCTCTGAGCAAGCAGTCTCCTTTAGCTGTGGAGAGATGAAGTAGGATAAAGGGGACTCAGTCAGTAAGGTTCCAGCCCCACCAACCTCTCAGGATGTCCATCTCTGCCTATTCAATGAGTGCCTCATATCTGCCTCAAAGTTCACAACAAATAGGAAGCAAACTGACATGAGGCCCCCTCTCTACCATGCTCCGTCGGAGGGAAGGATCCACTTCTTAGGCTCACCATTGCATTCTCAGGAAGTTGTTGTTGTCTCCACCAGGAATGCCTCATTCTCAGAAATGTGATCTGCATTTTCTAGCCAGACTGCAGCTGAGAGAGGGGGAGTTGTTTCAGAGGTGCAGGGCAGGTGTCCCTTCCTGCACACTCCCCCGTGCCATCCCTAAATAGGTCAAGTGAGTTTGCCTTACTGAAGGATCAGAGATTTCCATTGAGAGATGGCTCAGAAAGCAAACACATTTTCCAATTAAAGAGGTAGCATGTTGTCTGTTGCCTCTTCAGGGTCAGAGGGAAGTAAACTCACTCCACCAACTCAGGTGGCCATGTGCTCCACCACAGAGATCCTTAGAGTCATCCAGAAGCCTGAGACCCCACATGATCTGCCCAGCATCATACAGTCTGTGTGTGTGTGTGTGTCAGGGATGGGACTTGGACTGGATGAGACCAGCTTTCACGCTGCCCCTCCTTAATACACCAACAAGCATTTATTAAGCTCAGACTCTGTGCCAGGGGCAGGGTGCCCAGAAGCAGGAAGACTCATATTCCTGAGTTCAAATCCAGCCTCAGACACTGCCTAGCTGTGTGACCCTGGGCAAGTCACTTAACCCTGTTTGCTTCCATTTCCTCATCTGTCAAATGAGCTGGAGAAGGAAATGGCCAACCACTCCAGTCTCTGTCAAGAAAACCCCAAATGATGCCACAAAGAATCAGACATGACTGAAAAACAATTGAAAGACTCTATTCTATGAAGAAACAAACAAACAAACAAAAACATTGCTTTCAGTCCCATTCTAATGGGCATGAAGGAAGAGATATAACATGTACATAAATAGGCACATACAAGGTATGCAAGGTGGAGGCACAAGGTAGCCTGAGAAGGGACTACATGAATAGGTGCAGAGGCCTGAGGTGACTTTTGGAGGAAGCTAAGAAGAGGTGGAGGTAAGGAGGGATGGCAGTCCAGGCATAGGGAACAGTCCCTGCACAGGCATGGAGGTTGGAGATACCGTTCATCTTGGAGGCAGGAAGGCCTAGGTCTGAATGGTTCCTCACGCATTTACCAGGTGTGTGAACCTAGATGAGTAACTTAGTTTCTCAGCCTGTTTGCTCAGCATGCTCATGATGCCTGGACAACCCGGGTCATTGTGAGGACCAGATGAATGAAGTCTGTAGGTGCCACCCATGCTGGCACACCACGCTGCATCGGAGATGACCCGGATTCCTGCCGAAGGAATTCCTGCATTAGCATTGATCATGCTCCATGTCACAAGCAGCTCCCAAGACGTGAATCAATTAGCTTCCCAACACCTGAGCTCCAGCCCTGGCTTTTTGGCTGCATGTCCTTCAAGCCCAAGCAAAGCCCGCCCATGATGGACACCAATTCTATGGTCTGTGGGATCCTCCATCCAGACTAGGAAAGGACTTTGCAAGTCACCCAATCCAGCATCTTCATTTTACAGAGAGTATCCTTGCAACGGAGGCACAGGGAGGGAGGTAATAATTTATTGACATGGCTTACCTTTCTCCTGAGTCCCTGATGCTTAGCACAGTGCCTGACACATAGTAGGCACCCAGGCAATGTTTATTGACTAAGTGGATTTCTACCCACTCTGCCCTACTGTCTCTCAGATTATTCATTCCCCCGATTCGCCAACTGCATACAGAAATCAATGCATTTGGCTCAGTGTCATGCCCGTATACACACACACACACACACACACACACACACACACACACACACACACACACACGCAGCCATGAGACTCCTCATCCATGTCAGCGGTAATGGAGCTCAAGGGGTGCTGCCCCAGAATCTGTGCATCAGGTCATGAATTTTTCATACCCTATTTTTCCTTGCATCCAAAGCCCCTTGAGGGCTGAGTCCATTTTCCCAGCGGGGTGCGTAAGCTGCCAGGCTTACTGATGGTGTTGGATAAATGTCAAGCAAACACACTGAGCTAGGCTGGAGGTGAATCAGAGTCTTAGGAGATAATGAGTCTTTCAGTCCAATACTCTGGTTCTCAGATTAGAGCCACTGAAGGATAATTGCCTGGCCCCCCAACAGCACACAGCCCCGCTGGTTCTTACTGGAGCTTAGCATCTCTCAGAACAGGCAGCACTCGGTGGCCGTTCTAGATGAGAAATTGTCTCACCTTGAGGTGAAAGGTAAGGGATTGAGGTTAGCATGATCAGGAACTGAAATTCAGGAGCTCTCACAAGGAAGTGGACACTCTGGGAGCCGAAAAGGATCAGTTTCAATGCCTCATTTCATTCACTTATGGGCTGAAAGTGATGCCCCAGATGCTGAAAGATGTGTAAACATGCTTTTTACTGCCCTATAGTAAATGGGAGCTATGTGGAAGATGCCCCCTCCCCCCATCCCTACTGCGGGAAATCACTGGTGATGCTGGACTGCACTTCTGAGCACTCCAAGGAGATGGCATCACCCTCCTCTCCTTTCCTTATGGATTCTGACACTTGGGTACAGAAAGCACCTTTGTAAGTACAACATGTGTGAGGCATGATTTCTCAAAAAAAGATCTGGGGGTTTCATGGATGGCTCCCCCCTCCCCAGCCTCTTGGCAACTTCTATCCATTGGTTGAGTTATTCCTTTGGGGATTAAAATAGTAATAACAAAACCCGCTAATAATTATAGCCAGCATTTATATTATTATTTAAGGTTTACAAAGCACTTTACAAATAGGATCTCATTTTCTCCTCACAACAACCGTGGGAGGTAGATGCTTTTCTTAGCCTCATTTTACACATGAGGCAGGCAGAGTTTAAGTGTCTTGCTTAGAGTAATACCCCTGGTAAACATCCAAGTCTCTAGAGCTTTATTCACTGGATCTTCCAACTGGCCCAGAGCCAATTGTGTGACAGGGCAGATGTCTTTGACTGCTTTCAGTGGGGCATGACTTCTAGGAATAGGTGAAAGACAGTCCTATTGTCCTCTGCTCTGCCCAGACTCCATCTAACATAGTGGGTTCAGTTTGTCACTTCTTGGTAAGAGGGATTCTCTGGTAGAGGGCAAGTAGGATGGTAAAGATCACCATGTGGTACCTGACACATAAGGTGCAGTTGCAGGAACTCAGCAGGTTTACCTCAGAGAAGAGGAAACTCAGGAGGATGTGCTAGCTGTTTTCAAACTTCTGTAGGGCTACCATGTGGCTTAGATGATGATGACAATAACAATAGCTCATATTTACATAGTATTTGCTATGTGCCAGGCACTGTGCTAAGTACTTAAAAATTATTATCTCATTTGATCCTTATAACAACCCTGGGATGTTGGTGTTGTTACCATCCCAATTTTACCAATGAGGAAATTGGGTCAAACCAAGATCATGTGATTTGCCCAGGGTCAAACAGGTAGCAAATGTCTGAAGCTGGATTTGAACTCAGGTCTTCCTTCCTCCCAGCCTAGAACTCTATCTACTCTTCTGTTTAGCCCCAGAGGGCAGAGCCAAGAGTAGTTGCCAAGGTGAAGTTGCCAAGAGTCAAGTTTAGACTTGATATTAGGAAAAATTTCCTAACAGTCAAAATTGCCTCTGGAGGTGTTGGGTCACCTTCAGTGGGCGTTGTCCACAGAGGTGGAATGATCATTTGTTGACAATGTTATGGTGGGGGTTCTTTGGTGGGACAGGAGTTGGTTTGATTACCTCTGAGGTCTTTTCCTACTCTGTGATTCAGTGATTTTTACCTTTAAAAAATTCATCACACACACACACACACACACACACACACACAAATAGCTCAGTCATGAAGTCATGAAGGGGCCAGTACTTGAAGCAGAAAATCCCTCCCTGACCCCTCACCTCAGGATTTATCTTCTTCACTTCAATTGAAACATGAACTAGTGAGTGATTTGAAGGGTTTGGTATAGTAGGGTATTCTGAGTTACCCACCCCTTTCTTTCTTTCCCTTCTCATTCATTAAAATGTAAGCTCACTGAGGGCAAGAGATGGTCTGCTTTTTTTTGTTTGTGTCCATCATGTAAATGCTCGAGATTGATGGATTCCAATAGACCACTCCCCCCAAGCACCCTCTCCCTGAAACTGTTATCAATGCTCCTCTTCTCTATGCCCCAGTTACCCCCGGTTCTCCTGATCCAAACCTAAACTTCTCCCATTCATTCACTTGAGATAAAGGCTGAGATTTCACTCAATGACTTTACTAGCAAGCAAGAGAAACAGATAAAATAACAACATTTGGGAATTAGCAAGCCAAGATTAGATGAAGCATGATCATCACAGTCCAAGGTTGCCCTTATATCAATGTAGGGGGCCAGCCCACTTTCCAACTGACATCCTGCTGGCCTGGACATGTTTGGCCAACATGAACTGGGGAAGTCAAGGAGGAAGAATGGACTTTCTTGCAGGAGAAACAGACTGGGTGCTATTTGGAGCCTTGTAGCAGCTGTGAATGTTTTCAAAGAGTGATTCAGCCACATATGAGCCTCCTTGGTTGAGGAAGGGTGTGACAGCCTTGGCAAGGCATCCAGAAATCATTCCCAGTGTGAGCACATCTCAACGTGCTTTGCCTCACAGTCCAACCCTTAGAAAGATGCCCAGGGGACGATGCCTGCAACTGTATTTTCCTTCCCCAGTGATGTCCTTGTGTGTTGTGGCTCTCCTTGTGGCTCCTCATTGCCTTGGGGAGGTCAGGCTTCCCCAAACTGAGGGACTCTGTCATGGGTAAGGCAGTCCTCAAACAGTGGAGGGTTGCATCTCTGCTCCAACTCCCCTCCCCATCAGGGCATGTGTGGGAGTCCTGTGAAGGCTTTTACCACCACCATTGATCCTCCACTTTCTCCTCTTCCACTGCACAGACTGACATGGATGGTTCACTGGCTTGGGTAACAGTTATATGAGCTGCAGGTCACCACAAGGGGAGTGTCACAACAAGGTCAGAGTCATTCATGTCACTGTGATCACCCTCAACCAAGACTCACAGGTGCCTGTAGCCCTGTAGAACCTCTCCACCATGCCCACACCCACAATCTCAATGCTGTATCTATACTCACCTTCTAGGAGCAATGAAAGCAAGCTGTGACATTCCTGGGCCAAATGAACTGTCATTTAAGACCCCAAATCAGTCCATTAACTACCATCAATGAAGCACTTCCCATGTACCAGTGTGGTGCTAAGAGCAGAGGATACAAAAAGGACAAGAGTCCCTGCCCCCAAGAAGGGTACACTCTAATGTAAATGTAACATGGATATAAATGGGTCCACTCATGCACCTTGCAGGCAAATCAATGCATCCACATGTGATTACTGATCACCTGCTGTGAATCAAAACCTGTGCTGGGGACTAGGGGTGCAAGGATAAAAAGGAAAGTGGTCCCTGCCCTCAAAAAGCTCACATTCTAATGGGGAAGAGAGTGGTATGCACACCTATCAGTGCATATAAAATAAGCAGAAGATGCATTTGGGGATGAGAGCTTGAGCACTTGGTGGGGAAGGAGGAATCAGGGAAGGCTTCCTGTAGGAGAGGACACAAGACGAGTCATGAGAACAACAAGGAGTTCTAAGAGCCAGGCACACTTTTCAGGCATGGAACAGTCAGTGCAGAGAGATTGTGGCCACTTTGGCTAAACCATAGAGGGAGGGAAAGGAGTGACGGATGGGAAGACTGAAACGGGGGGGCGGGACGGGGGGGGGGGGCAGGTGATGAAGGACTTCAATTGCCAAAAAGAGGATTTCGTATTTGATCCTGGAGATAACAGATACAAGAAGATACAAAATGAGAGTTTATTAAGCAAAGAGGATGACGTGGTCATACCTCCACTGTGGGAAAATCTCTTTGGCAAAAGACTGGACTGGGGAAAGACTGGAGGCTGGGAGAACAATTAGACTGTGGGAGGAAACAAGCCTTTGCTGAGTCCTTTATATGCCCAGAACTGTGCTAGTGCTAGAGCTAGAAAGTCCTAGGGATATAAAGAAGGCTGTCGAGGAATTCACAATCAAATGAGGCAGACAACCTGGGAATAACTATGTACAAACAAGCCACAGACAGAACCATTTGTAGATAATCAGCAGAGAAGGTGCCAGGACCAAAGGGGATGGAGAAGGGCTTCTCCTGGAAGCCGAGATTTTAGCTGAGACTTGAAGGAAGTCGTAGAAGGCAAGAGGGAAATGAAGAGGGGGAGAACATCAGGCCTGGAGCAGTGCTCAGACCACCAGGAGTTCCCCAAGCTAGCCCAAGGGGCAGTTAAGACTTCCTCTTGACTGGCAGTTGTTTTGCTTAAGGGCACCAGGACTCTTGGGAAGGTTCAACCCAGAGCAGGGCCAATCCCATGCACATGACCTCCTTCCTGGCCCATCCCCAATATATCAAATCACTTTTTCAGTAAGTGAGTGAGTAACGCAGGGTTCTCAGGGATACCCCTAAGAGACTTCAACAAGGAGTTTGTTGGATTTCTAGAACAGCATAATTTTCTGTTGTTGTTCCAAATTAAGAAGGTAAATTGAGCCCCTGCATGGACTGCTGAGGCCTGAATGAGGTCACCATCCTCATCCATGGATTTCAGGCATTTGGGCTGGGGGTTGTATAAACACAAGTCTATGACCAAGGTTGTGGGAAGCCTAGACCCTTCTTAGAATTGGATCTGGGTGTGGGTGGGAGACAACCTTGAGGACATGCTTGTGACATCAGGACTTTTCAGCACCTGAATAATGCAAGGATAGTTGGCCTTCTTTGTCAATATGCCATGGCCTACTGAGGTTACATATTAAGATTTGTCTGTTGGGCATCCCCCCACCGCCAGTTCTGTGGAGAGGGCTCTAGGCTGCAAGGACCTGAGTTTGATGTGAACCTGATGCTTGATGCCTTTGTGACTTTGAGGAACCCACTTCCCCTCTCGGAGTCTTAGTTTCTTCATCTATAAAATGGGAAGATGAGACTAGATAGTGCCTTGAGATCCCTTTGAACTCTATACCCAAGATCCTTTGCTTTCCCAAGCCAGGATTGTAACCCCCCATTTTTCTCTGTTCTATGGCATCTCTGCACATGTACACTGGCAGAAAGATGAGAGTCCCAGCAGATGTCAGTCTTGGGGAATGGGGAGCAGCAAATGCAAAGTGAATCTAGGTCTTCATTCCCATGCACGCAATGTGAATGAGGCAGCAGAGACCCTGAGAGACAGATGGAGAGCAAAGGCCCTGTTGTAGGACCCAGGGGTCACATCTGACTAGATCTCTCTCCCCCCTTCCTCTGTCTCTGTCACACACACACACACACACACACACACACACACACACACACACACACACACACTGTAATGCACAAGCCTTCCTGGGCTTTTGCCAGAAGATAATCAGCATCACATTTTAGAGCTGCAAAAGGCCTTAGAGACCATGCAGTCCACCCCCCATAATTTTACAGATGAAGCATCTGAGGTTCAGAGAAGACAGGGCACATGTAGCAAGGGGTAGGGGCAGGATTTGAATACAGGTCCCTTGACTCCAAATTCAGAACTCTTTCCACTGCCCCCACATTGTTCATCATTATCATCTGAGGACCATACCCAGCAGCATTATGGTGTCTTACCTATGAAAGGATGCCCATGGCAAGAGATCCATAGGGAGATGACAGAAAGGGCGACTTAAGGATGGCTGAGCTTGACTAAGAGGCCCATTTGGTCTCAGGGAGAGCATCTTCATCAATGACCCAGCATAGCCCCAAAGAGGACAAGGGGAGAGTGGGAATGGCCAGGCTTTGTAGTGAGATCTAACATTCCCAAGGCGTCCACAATGGAGGATCCAGTCAATCTGAAGCATTTAGTCAACAAGCATTAATTAAACACCTGCTTATGTCTTGGGCACTGAGCTAAGCTCTTGGGATACAAAGAAAGGCAAAGAAGAGTCCCTTGTCCTCAAACAGTTTCCAGTCTAATGTGAGAAATGATATGTGAATAACTGAATACATGTAAAATAATACACAGAATAAAAAGTAATCTGAGAAGTCTAACTGACTACTGTTAGAACATCTTCTCTATCCCAGAAAGTGGTCTCAGTGCTATAGGCTTGCCAGGGATAAGACCAGTCTGTGCCCAGCTTTGCAAAAAACACTCACTCCTTTACTGGGAGGAGAGATCTCTTTAGGAGGCACCAATGATCTCTATATACAGGGACATTCTACTGGGGGATATAATGTGTACACTGACAAAGAGGGGAGGGGGAGAGAGAGGCAGAGACAGAGAGATTCATAGGCCACTATGAACGGAACCATCTGATATCAGAGCTCAAAGGTCATCCAGTCCCAAGCCCATGGTTTTACTTAAGAGGAATTTCGGAGACTGACAGCAACTGTCCCCAGTTCACACAACTCACGTGAGAGCCAGGGCATGAATCCCGTCCTTCTGACTTTCAAGTCCATAGTTCTTTCGGGGAGGGGACTCAGCTCAGCTTTGCTGCGTGAATGGAGAATGGAGCGGAATCTTCATGACTGGGAAGGAGGAGAGATTGGAGGTAGAAAGAAAATTAGAAGGTTATTGTCAGAGCCTGGGGAGAGGTGATGTAGACCAGCACCAGGGGCAGGTGGTGCTGAAGGAGAGGGGCTGGGGAGGCTATGTGGGAGATGCTGGGGAGCTAGAATTGACCAAACTTGGCAACTGATGGGCTGTGGGGAGTGAGGAAGATAGATGAGTTGAAAATGACTGAGGGTTGGAACTGGGATGACTGAAAGGACAGAAGTGCGCTCCAGGGAAATGGAGATGTTAGGGAGAGGGAACATTTTAGTTCTGTCTCAGAGGCGGTGAATCTACTATTTCTCCAGGACGTCTGGTTTGAAATGAGCAACAGGCGATAGACAATGATATAGGCCTGGAGCTCAAGAGAGAGAATAGGACTGGAAAATAGATCTGGAAATCATTTACTCACAGGTGCCATTGATCCTGTGGGAGCCAGTGACTCATTGAGTGAGAGTATAGAGAGAAAAGAGAAGAGGGTCTAGGGTGGAGCCCCAGGAGACACTCATTGTTAGGGGCTGGGAGATGGATGATGACTCAGCAAAGGAGTCCGGGGAAGAGCCTTCAGACAGGTAAAAGGAGACCCCAGAGAGGATGGGGAGTAGTGAGTGATCCACAGTGTCAAAGGCTGCAGTGAATCTGGAGGGGTGAGGACTGGGAAGAGGTCATTAATTTGACCATTAAGAAGTCACTATGGGGCAGCTAGGTGGCGAAGTGGATAGAGCACCGGCCCTGGAGTCAGGAGTACCTGGGTTCAAATCCGGCCTCAGATGCTTAACACTTACTAGCTGTGTGACCCTGGGCAAGTCACTTAACCTCAATTGCCTCACTAAAAAAAAAAAAAAGAAGAAGAAGAAGTCACTAGGAACATTGGAGAGAGTGCTGGCCGAAGAAGAATGAGGACTTAAGAAGCCAGATGACAAAGGGCTGAGAACTGAGTCAGAGGGGAGGAAGTGGGGGGGCAGTGATCGAAGCCAGCAGCTTCTAAGAAATCATGATACACATGAATGGTGTTCAGAGCCGGCTTCAGTTGAGGTCATTTGGGATTGTGCAGACACAGCAGACAGATGAGAAACTGTATTTGGTATTTTTTTTCTCCCTGACTTTTGGGGCTCTGTGGTTGTTTGGATGGTGAGTGAAGGCTTAAAAGTGAGGGGATCAATTTTCTTGCTCAGAGCCACCAGTTCTGTAAGAATCTGGATTCACAGCATGGTCCTGGCTTCTCTGTTAGAAGGATGATAGAGTACATCTAAACCAGCCCAGTGCTTTTTTCATTCGTGGGGAAGTTGAGAAGGGAAGATACTTGTTCACGCTCCTAAAAGGAGTAAATGACAAAATTCTATTTCCCAGGTTTTCCATAGTGAGGGGCAACAGGAGCAGGGACAAATGACGGGAGGGGAGTCACAGTCCTTGTGATCTTGTGAAAATCACCTCCACTCACTGGACTTGGGGTCTCTCATCTATAAGAGCCGGGGCTTAGACTAGACTTCTGTCGAGTTCCCTTCTAGCTCAAGAACTCTATCCTATGATGAAAAGAACATCCCCCCCCAACCCGTGTCACCAGGACCTCTTAAGAGTCACCTGGAGAGCTGCCAACTGCCCCAGCAGCATCACTTCTTCCCTATCGGCCCCTGCTGGGCTTGATTGTGGGTATCTATGTGTGTGTGTGCAATGCATGTATGCACACATGTGCTTATGAAATATATGTGCATGAGTATATGTATGTGTGTATGAATGCATGAGTATGTAAATTTGTAGATGAGTGTGTATGTTTGTATGTAGATTATGAGCATGTGTATTAGTGTGTGTGCATGCATGTATATGTGTGTATGTGTGTACAGTTATCCTTTCCATATTGTGAGGATTAGGGGATGTGATGCCCTGTGATCTGGAAAATCCAAGTAAAACTTTTTGGCCCTCCTCATTTCAGAGAAATCTGAATTACTATGGTACTAAAAGACAAAATGGGTTGCTATTATATACTACTATACATATATTTTATGCATTTCTGCATTTTTAAACTTTTTTCTGTGTCATCTTCAGGTTCCCCCAAACTCCCATTTAATTTTCTATGGTGGCCTGTGATATATTGACACCACAATGGGGAAAGTTGTAATACAGAAAGGATAACAGTATATGAGTGTCTGTGGCACAGAATTGCCCATTACCTTTGGAAATGGGGCACATGCCCTCATTTGGGGCTATCCTACACATTGGCATATTTGCAGCCAAATGTTCTCATATAACAAAGTCTCCACTTATGGGTCCCTAAATGCTTCTCTTCCTGGAAAGAGAAATAAGCTAAAGCCAGGGTGCTATACTAGGGACAGTGGCAGGGTGGGGGCCATGGGGAGGGGCGAGAAATCACTGGATTAGCAGTCAGGAGGTCTGGGTCTCACCTGTGGCCTTAACAGTTAAGATCCATATGACTGTGGGAAAGTCACTTTTCCTCTCAAGCCTCAGTTTCCCAGTAGGCAAAATAAGGATAATGTTTGGACTATATCCCTGAGAGGAGTGTTGTGCATTCAAATGAAGTAATAGATGTAAATATATTTGACTTTATTGTTTAGTCCTGGTGCAGGGAACCTCCAATGAACAAATGCCCTCACTGACTGCAGAGTGCTAACTCCTCTGCCCATCTGAGTCCTGGAGTGTCCTCTGAGGACAGGGAGCAGTTAACTGAGGGCATGTGCCTGGGGCCACCCAGCCTGTATGGGTCAGAACACAGGCCTCCCTGACCCTAATGGACAGTTCTGTATGTGGTATAAAAAATAAAGTAACAAACAAACCACAAGAATCTTGGGTTGGTTGAGCTCCCCACAGACATCCACAAAGATTCTCCATCACTTCTTGGGTGTTGCTATGCGTTCATCCCTCTCCCCACTCACCCCTTTTCCTCCCCCACCCCTGGGTGCCTTCCTTTCCCAGCAGAAGCTGCTGGGGGCTCAGGACCATGTGGTACAGACCTGTAAGGTCTCTTCGAAACCCCTCCCTCATCACCATCCCCAAACAGTGACCAGCCAGAAAGCATTTAACCTTGCCAGCTCAGCACAGGCTGGGGCACCCTCCCCACATCCTGTCCCCATGCTCCCCGGGTCAGGGGTCACCTCGAGGGCACACCCCCAGATATATTTTGGGGCTCCATCCCAAGGCCCACTCCCCACAGCCCCATGGTGCACTGGGCTCTCGCAGCCCTGCTCCCAGCCCCTCACTCACTCTCTGTCCCTGCTCTTGGCTTCCCCCCACTTTTCACACTGGGGCTCTTCTCCCACTCTCCTCACTCCCTCCACAACCGCTTCATGCCCTGATTTCTGGCACTCCACTCGGGAGTGCTTTTGTCAGCAGGGCTCCTGCACCAATGACCAGCTTTGGGAGAAAACTTGGACTTCTGCTTGAATGGTAATCAGGGAGTATAAGCACCTCTAAGCACTGCAGGCAGGCACAAGGAGCCTGGATTCCAAGAGTTCTGACATTTACTGCTGTGTGACCTTGGACAAGTCTCTGACAGTTCTGAAATACCATCATCTCCTCCCCTTCCAATGGATGCATGGCCGTTCAGACATCAGCTCCTTGAGAGGATGAATCTATTCATTGTTCTTATTTGCATCCCTGGCCCTTGGTATGCAGTAAGCACTTCATAAATGCTTGTCAGTGATTGAGCCAAAGTTTCCAGTGTAGAGTTTACCTAGAATTTACTTCCTTTCACTTTAAAGCTAAGAAATAGACTCCCAGAGATGGGAAGTGACCTGCCCAAGGTCACACAGCAGAACCAGAAAGAGGAGCTAGGACTCCTGGACCTTGGCGCAGGAGTCTTCCCGCCACTCCGAGGAACGAAGAAATGCCGCTGTGCGTCAGTGGCAGATGGTCAGTGTCAACGAAGAAAGAGCCCCCAGAAATAACAAAGCCTGGGAAGAGGAGGCGGGGGCCGATGAAGCTGACAGTCCTGGGAAGACGCCGGAATGTCCTCGGGGGATGATCCAGACACCGGCTGGGACAGTCTGCCCGGGTAGAAACAACGAGGATGCTCCATTGACCCCAAAGCTCCGTTCTAGGCTTCAGTTTCCTGGGCATAAAACCCAGCGGCACAAACCATAGGCAGGATCCCTTGTGTGCAGTCATTCATCCCAAAGCAGCGGGCCGGGCTGCCCCACATCCATGCAGCGCGCTGACTTGCGACGGGCTGACTGCTCACTCCGAGGTCGCAGCCTCTGCGATGCAGAAGCTCGGAGGCTGGCGGCTTTCCCATCATCTGTCACACATGGTGACGGCAGCCTGCCGGGGTCCAGATGTCCCAGGGCTTTCGGTTTTCCTGAGCCTGCTTCGTGACTCAGCTCTCCAGCCAAGCCCAGGCCTCCTCAAACACACTTTCTATGGAGACAGTACCCTGGCTCCACCCAGCCTCCCAGATCGGAGGCTCCCCTATGGGTCATCGCAGAGAGGTTCTAAATCCAACACTGCCCGCTGAGTACTCCTGAGTGAGTTTCTTAATCTCTCCAAGCCTCTACTTCCTCACCTCAGAGTTCTTGCCTACTCCAGTGGAAAGGGGATTGATTGACTGGAGTCAGAGAACTGGGCTTAAATGAGCTTACTACCTGTGTAAGGGCAGGTGGCACAGTGGATAGAGCACTGGCCCTGGAGTCAGGAGGAACTAAGATCAAATCCAGCTCAGACACTTACTAGCTGTGGGATCCTGGGCAAGTGGCTAACCCTGTTTGCCTCAGTTTCCTCATCTGTAAAATGAGCTGGAGAAGGAAATGGCAAACCATGCTAGTATCTTCGCCAAGGAAACCTCAAATGGAGACATGGAGAGCCAGACACGACTGAAACAACTCAACAACAACTACCTTCGTGACCTCAGGTAAATCACAGCCTTCCCACTCATCAGTTTACTTATCTGCAAAATTAGGGGTTGGCTCAGACAACTTCTGAAGTCCTTTATAAGTTCACATCTGTGAACTAATCATCTGAAGTCATTTGTCATTCTGGACCTCAGTTTCCCTACCTGTAAAATGAGAAAATGACCCTGAAGCCCTGAGGCCCTGAAACTTGGTTTCCTTCTCTGTAAAAATGAAGAGGTTGGACCAGATGACCTTTAAAGCCCCTTATGATCCCAGCATAGGAGCCAGTAATCATGTGACAACACTTTGCTGGCCTGACAACATGACAGAAATAGAATTCTTATTATGGGGTCCAGTGCCTTCATTTGACAAATAAAGAAACTGAGGCCCAGAGGAGGCTAAGTGACTTACCTGAGGCACAGAGTGCTCTGAAGAGCTTCTTGGACTGTCTCCAGCACACCAACCTTAGGGAGATTCCCTGATCCTGCAGTCCTGGATTTGGAGTTTGAAAGACTCTTTGGGGTCCCCTAGCCGGAGGCTTCTTACACTTGTTCCACTCTTGACCCCTTTTTGCCCAAGAAACCTTTTCTCCTACCCCAGGGTATATCAGTATATAAAACAGGTAGATGTAACATTTTCCTGTTGTCATATTTTTTCATGACCCCCACATTCAGTTACTCAACCCCAAATGGAGTTGCAACCCATAGTTTAAGAACCTAGCCCCTGGACACCCCCTCATTTTAGACTCACCCCAAATCATGCAGGAATTAAATAACTGTCTACAACTTGACTGTATTCCTATGAGTGGCTGCCTGGTCTACTAGAAGGCTTCTGGATCTAAAGTCAGGAGAAATGGGTTTAAAGCTTCCTTTGGCACTTATTAACTGTGTGATCATGTAGCTTCCTCTGCACCTCAGTTTTTATAGGCAAAATGGGAATGATAATACTCATAGTAGTTCAGAAGGTTAGTGGGATGAAGCAGTGTGACATCGTGTAATGGTTTGTAAACCTTAAAGTTCTATGGAGGAGCCAGCTACATTTTAATTATCTTTTTAATGGTTCATCATGGTTTTACTATTCACCTAAAGATTGCTGTAAGGTTTCTCTTCAGCTTCTGCCCTGAACTCTTAACATACATTCTGGACAGACCTGGCTCTTCAGAAATTACAGCATTCTGCAGAGGCTTCCATGCCTGACGGCTAATGTGGCACCCATGACCACTGTCAAGACCAATCAACAAAGTAGAAGCTGCCATTGATAAGTAACTCCCTTTATTTGAATATCCATGGAAAATGGGAGTAGGAGCAAAGCCCAAAAGGCAAAGCACCTCCTCCCCCCTCCCCTAGCCTTTAAGGTAGAGAATAGATTCTGCAATAGGCCATGGGCAGTCAGGATTTAAAGGGCTCACAGCAGAGGGAGTTCAGTTGGGAACTTGCCAAAGTCAGCACATGAGCATCCATTGTGGCCCAGGGATGACCAGGTCCATGAATGGGCAGGTTAGAAGGTAGGACTCCCTGTCCAAGAAAAATAAATCCTATTTCATTTACCCATCACATGAAATTCCTATCATAAGAATTCTATCTCCTCTTCTACTGTGCTATGGGACCTTTGACAAATCATTTCTATCTATCTATCTATCTATCTATCTATCTATCTATCTATCTATCTATCTATCTATCTATCTATCTATCTATCTATCTATCTATCTATCTACCTTTCCATCCATCCATCTATCCATCTGCCTATCCACCTATCTTTATTTCTATCCATTCATCATTCAGCACATATTCATGAAGATCCTACAATGTTCCAGACACTTCCTGCATTTAAAATGTGAGAGCAATGTCATTTTAGGGCAGCTAGGTGGCGCAGTGGATAAAGCACCAGACCTGGATTCAGGAGGACCTGAGTTCAAATTTGACATCAGACACTTGATACTTACTAGCTGTGTGACACTGGGCAAGTCACTTAACCCTCATTGCCCCGAAAAAAACACAAACAAACAAAAATTAAAAAAAAAAAAAGTGAGAGCATTGAGCTAAACGTCCTCCTTGCAATTCTTTGGATGATTCTTCAAGGTTGGAGCTCAGGTCTGAGAGCTGGGTTTGTAGGAATACCCAAGTTTAAATCCTGCCTGGCGCAAATACTAGTTGTGGCTGTTTCTTTTTTCCTCTTTTGTACTTGTATTCCCAGCACTAGAAGCAGTGTCTGGCACACAGTAATCACTTACTAAATGCTTTATGTCTCTAACCCTGGGCAAGTCACTTAACCTATCTTGACCTCACTTCTATAAAATGGAGATAGTAATAGCTCCTATCTTACAAGGATGTTATGAGAATCAAGTGAGATAAGATATGTAAATTCCCTTGCAAGCCTTAGTATAAGTGCTCACTATTATTATTATCACTGTTGTTAATATTGTTGCTGGAGGTACTGTTAATATGCTACTATGTTCCCTGGAGAATAGGGCTGGCAGACTCCTGGATTATTCCTTAATTGACCTTAGGTTATCCAATGTCTCTTTTTGAGCACCTTTCAGTGGAAATGATGGGGTGGGTCTGAGTTCTCCAGTCCCCCCAGGATGATGTGTCAGGAAGGATTCAACTTCCCAGGTCACTGGACCCCTGAAGTCAATAGTCTGCTATTAGAACAAAAAGCTAAATGGACTGAATTGCTAGAGAAAATACTGCCAGCAACTAAAACAAATTTGTTCAGTGTTTAATCCAGGGAGAAAAAAAAGAAAGGATTTTGGATGATCTCCCATTCCTAAATTGTTATACCTGGAAGAAACTTAGAGGCCACCCAGTCCATGTCTCTTGTTTTTTTTTTTTTGAAAGAATTTTCATTAATGGAGTTTGTTCTGACATCATCTTCATTGGTGAATGTATTCCTCTTTCTCCCTACCTGGTCACAGCAATAGCCCAGGAAGTGATGATGATCATGTGAGCTAGCACAGAGATCATGGTTATCAGGAAGAGAATGGCTTTTAGAGGGTGTGAGGCCATGGGACACAACTTCGAGAAGCCAGGATCCTTGTCCCTATCCTCGCTCAGTCACTCACTCTTTGGCTTTGCCAAAGTCACTAGGATAGTGAACGATTCCTGGCCCCATGATCTCCAAAGATGATCATGGAAAGAATCAAGTGAGAACCTACAGAAAGAGAGATGCTTTGTGATTGGCAAAGAGCTGGCCAAACCTCAGGGCTTGGTTTTCCCCTTTGGAAAGGTCAGCCTTTTCCCAGGACCAAGGTTTACTCCAGATAGCTTCAGGCTGAAAGGTGTGGAAGCAGCCAATTAATGATTTCCCTGGGCTTACAAGCTGTAGCTTTAAAATAAATAAGTAAAGTCTCCAGGCCTGTGATCCTCCCTAGCTCCAGCCATTCCTGGAAATCCTCTGGGGATGGAGCCTGTAAAGTTTTATGGCTAAACTCTCCAAGCTGAAATAAATCTGGGGATACCATATTCTGACTGATTCTGATTATGGGGCTCATCTTGGGAGAGTCTATCTATTATCTGACTGGGTCTGTCCTCCGTTGGTCTCTTTGAACAATGAGCAATTGCCAAATTATTTCTCAGGAGTTTGCTTCCTGAATCCATTCTCCAGGAAGAGAGGGCTAGGCTCGGGATGCAGAGGAGTCTTGATGAGATAAAGTAATGGCCAGCACAGAATGGTAGGGCTGGCAAGGAAGGGCCTTCTGGGTCATCCAGTCCAGCCTGGCTCCACCCCCAGCCCCAGGGTTAGAGATTTCTGAAACCTGAGCCTGGGGAACTGGCCCAGGGTCATACAACAATTGCCCTTAAGAGGGAGCAAACAGGGGCTGGAACTCGAAGGAAGGAAAATTACACTGGGTATGGAATCACAAGATGATATCTGTGGGCACCGGAGGCCCAACACAATGGGTCAGTGTTTCTTCAGAATGGTCAGGGAGAAGAAGGAGGTGCTGGGGAGGAGGGAGGAATCTCATACCTGTGCACGACCCTACCCAAGTGGCAGAGCATGCCTTAACTAATGTCCAGTGTTCCACCCAGCTCTTAGGGCCTGAGTCCATGACTGACACATCCCTGAAGGGGTGGGTGTTGTTATTCTAGTCCTCTTTGTTCAAATTCAGAGAGATGGAAGGAAAGGTGGAAGACTGTGGGCAGAGAATGTTGCATATATGTTGACATGGATTTGAGCTTTGCTTTACCAATCTTCTTTATCCAAAGGAAGACTCACCTGGTTGGGAAAAAAAGGAGAGACTCTCCAGAAATCACTGTGGTACATTTTTATGAAATCAATAAATCTTTATTTTTTAAAATAACTGATTCTACAAAAAAGAAAAAAAATAGAAGACAGGTTTGCCGGAAGAGGGGGTATAATGTTCAGGGCTGAGCAATGAGACATTTTGATGCTGGTCAGGTATCCAAATGGTGAAGGGAAAAGGTGGTTTTGTTGTTAGAGATATTAGAGAATTGGGGAATCAATCAGCCCATTGTACAGGTGAGGAAATTGAGGATCAGAGAGATGACATGACTGACCTGGGTTACAAAGCTCTAAGTGAGATAACAGAGATGAAATTGGCAATAGGTGCTTCCAGTGCCAAGTCCTGCTCTCTCTAGACTTCACCCGCAACCTAGACCAAAGGTGAAAGATCCACACTGGCCTTCTCTTCCTATTTCGAAATCTCTGGCTGGTATCAGGGTCTACACAGCTTCTTTTATCTGTCTAAGAGAATTGAAACTAGTGAGCTCTGCAGAGGATAGAAGAAATTTGCCTAAAAGAGAGCCATACAATTTGAGAACTGGAAGAGCCCTCGATGTCTATTTAATCCAACCCTAAACCAAAAGAAAGTTCCACTATTAATCAATCAATCAATAAACTTTGATGAAGTGCCTACTATGCACCAAGCCCTATGGTAAACCCCAAAAAGGCCAAAAAAGCCTTTGAAGAGTTCACAATCAAATGAGGAAGACAAGTCACATATATGTACAAACAGGCTATATACAAGATAATCAAAAAGAAGTAACAGAAAGCACCAGAGTTGAAAGATGTTGCAAAGGTGAAATTGATGGACCTCGGCACCAAATTGGGTGAGATAATGAGAAGTCCAGGATGACTCCTAGGTTGGGAGCCTGAGGGACAGTAAGGATGGTGTTGTCCTCTATAGTAATGAGAAAGGTAAGAATGGGGAGGATTTAGGGGAAAGATGAGTTTGGTTTGGGGTGTGTTGAGTTAAAGATGTCTACCAGATAGCCAGTTCTAGATATCTAAAAGCTGGTTAGAGATGTGAGATTAGAAGTCAGCAGAGAGTTTGGGGCAGGAAAGGTATATTTGAGAATTGTCAGCTTAGAGGTGGGGGCTAATGAGATCAGCAGGTGAGGTGTAATAGAGGAAGAGAGCCCAGCATAGAACCTGAGGGACACACCTGCATGGAGGGCAGGATCCAGCAAAGGAGACGGAAGAGAGGGAGGAGAGGAAGGAGGATAACCAGGAAAGAGGAGTGTCCCAAAACTTAGAGAGAGAAGACTATCAAGGAGGAAAGGGGAACCAACAGCGTCAAAGGTTATAGAGAAGTTGAGGATGAAGACTGAGAAAAGACCATTGGATTCGGCAACTGAGGCATCATTTATAACTTTGGACAGAGCAGTTTGGGTGGAATGATAAGATTGGAAGCCAGGTTGAAAGGGGTTGAGAAGAGAGTGGGAGGAGAGAAAGTGGTGGCACCCATGATAGACAAATGTTCTTCTCACCTTGACCAGAAGCTCTCCCAAAGGGAGAGGATACAGGGGAGGGAAGGGAGCCATCCACAATCACCTCTCATTTTTTTATGTTTGTTTGTTCATTTGCTTGTTGTTCCTGACATATAGAGTAAATTTGCTGTATTCTTCCAAGATCTACCTTCTAGTTCCAAGCAGAAATCTAATCCCTTTGCCACCTGACAGCCCTTCAAATACCTGCAGGCAAGTGTCACATCCTTGCTGAGTCTTCTCCAGTATTTGCTCACCAATTCCTCCAGTAGATCCCCATCTGACACAGACTCAAGACTCTTTCACTTGCCAGTTTCCCTCCTTAAGACACTCTGGAACTCAGCAAAATTCTTAAACATCTTGTCTATTTGGTTCATTTCCATGAGCTATGACTCTGTAAGGGAAAGGGGGCTTCATTTATCAAGAAGTCCTCCATGAAAAGGAAAAGCAAATTAAGTCAACATCCTTAATCAAATGCCTATTATGTTCCAAGCAATAGGTGATGGTCAGTTAAACAAAGTAAAAATATCCCCTGACCTCAAGAAGTTTACAATTTAATCAGCAAGAGACAACATGCAAACAGGTATGTACAAGCCAACTACCTACAGAACAAAATGAGATAGTCTCATAAGGGAGGCCCGGCATGAAGAGAAATCAGGAAAGACTTCTTGTGGAAGGATCTGAAAGGGGGGGGGGGGGGCGGCAGTGCAGAAGAGGAAGGTCAGAATTACAGGCAGAGGGGACAATCGGAAAGTGGGGCTCAAGAATCCCTTGGGGAGGTCTCTGAGGTTTCTCCTTCCCTTCTTCATAGAAGTAAACACTTAGAAAGGACACTGAGTAATAGGAGGTTTCTCTGTGTCCCAGGTCTGCAACTGACCCACTTGGTGACCTTGAGTGTGGATACCAACCTTGACCACAAAGCCTCATTGTAAAACTCTGGCTGTTTTTTCTGAAAAATATCTGCCTTCTAGGGTTACATTAAACACTAACCCTGATAGTCCCTCTGGTACTGGCACAAGAGCAGTGGCAAGGCTATGAGTGTGCAGATTGTCTGAGGACAACCCCAGCTGAGTTCTAAGAAATTCTCCACTAGCTTGGGCATAGAAGCTAGCATATGGGGCCACAGCCTCAGAGAGTTTACAGTCTACTGGGGGCGGGGGGGGGGAGAGAAAAGCAGCAATTGGATACAAGAATCTTAAAGAAAGAAGCTATTTTTGATGAATCCATTCATTCATTCATTCGTTTCTTTGTTCATTTGTTCATTCATTCATTCATTTTTCTTGTTAGTACCAATGCCTGATGTTTCCTTGGCACTTACTTGGTGAATTGAATTGAGTTACTCAGAAAATTGTGGATAACTAAGGTTTGTAACAGGAAGTGTTCTTTTTTCTCCTATAAAAGTTTGTTTTAATCTGTCTTATTAGCACACTAGAAATTTCTTTGGAATATATTATCCTCTATCTTCTTTCTTTCTTTCCTCTCATGTCTTTCCATGACTTGAGAGCTACATCTTCCCAGGGATGGGTCAGATGACAAGAGACATCCCTAGGAAGGTTGGATGACTTCAAATCTATCCAAGAGTTTTCTTCAATGATGACCTTCAAGAATGGCCTTCCATTGAATTTCCAATCTACATTTCAGTTTTTTTTTTAATTAAATTTGCTTTGTTTATGTAGTATATGTATGTGTATCTGTGTGTATAAAATTTTATGTATATATGCTATTTGTGTATATAAAAATAATCAGATTTCACCTAATCCTGACTCCACTGACAGGTCTGGTCATAAGATTGAAGCCACTTCTCTCTCCTTCTCCTCAGAGATCTAGAGTTAGCCTGGAGGGGCCCACGGGCTCTTCAAATTGTATTTCTCTAAGCCCTGTCCAGTGTGTTCCCCTTAGTATCATCCCCAGTGATTAACACCTAAATGCTGTTTAACTCTTTAATATTAACAATTAATCAATTGACTTTGCAATGAATATAATTTAGATTTTACAATGAGATATTTACTAAAAAAATGCAAGAATCAAAGTACAACCACTTCCAAAACCCTTCCCCCTCTCTCTACCCACTCAGTTATCCCAGGGAAATCAGACTTAAAATGAAAATGGTTGTTACTAAATAGTTACCCTACCAAGTTCACTTCTAGGTGTGTCCTGGCTGATGAATGAGTTGTTGCCTTGCCTTTAGGATGTGGTGTCTTCATGTCAGATAGATTCCCTGTTGGGCTGGGTCACATAGGTTCCTCAACAGGGCTATACTGGTTCCTCCCCCAGCTCAGGAGGGGTAATACAGCAGTTTCTGTCACGGGCTCCCATCACTGGGCATCTCTAACCTTTCCTAGGTGGCTGTTTGGTCCATTCTGTCATTACTCCTCCACTGAAGAACAGGAAAGAGCACCTATGCACAGGTGAATAAATAGAGACACAGCCACTTGGCAGCTGGGGTGAGGAGAATAGTCTGCTGGATCAACTTCTCTCCATACTGGGGGCTTACAGTTGCCTTGATCACCATCAGGAAGAGAAGTGAGATGGTTTCCTCCTTTGGTGCTTGGCACAGACACTCTATTATGGCTTAGTAACCAATTAAAAAGCTTTCCATCATTACGCAGACAGCCTGGAGGGGAGGAGGTATCGTCCCTCAAAGAAACAGCATCACACCTTTTGAGTGGGCTCACCAAGCCCCCTATGTGGGTTGGCATCAAGCAAAGCACATAACACAGGGTCTGAAGACTGGCCTCTCATTGGTCAATCCCCCATTACATTGCTTGTTTGTTTCTGCACAGACTCTACCTCAAGCATAGAATGCTCTCATTGTAGAAATAACTAGGAGGTGCAGTTATTAGAGCTCTGGGCCTGAAGGAGGAGGACCTGAGTTCAAATCCAACCCCAGATACATACTAGCTTTGTGACCCTGGGCAAGTCACTTGACTTCTATTTGCCTCAGTTTCCTCAACTGTAAAATGTGGAAAATGATGCCACCTGCCTCCCAGGGCCATTATGAGGATCAATGAGATCATATTTATAAAGTGCCCAGGCATAGTGCCTGGCCCACAGTGGGCCCTGGATAAAGATGCTTACTCTTTCCCTTTCCTCCTTCATCTTCTTAGCATCCCTAGCTCCATTTGAAACCCACTGTTTACATGAAATGTCTCCTTACCTCCCAACTCTTGGTGCTCTCACTCTAGAGGGTTACTATGTCTGTATGCATTTTATTTATCAAGGTATATGTGCCTGAACCCAAAAAGAATGGAATTTTCTTATGGGCAGGAACTCTTTATAGTTTGTCTTTGAATCTCTAACATCTACATGCATCCATGTAACTGTTGGTTGAAGGAATGAATGAATTTTGACCTCTGGAAAGGGTCTTCTAATACAGAGACGGAGCTGCCTGGCAGAAAGCCTCCCTGGATGTGGTGGGCTATCTCAGGCAAGGGCAGTTGGGGGAGGCTGGCAGTGTTTTGAAATCCACTAGATATAATAATTACACAGCAGCCAAGTATAGGGTACTGGCTAAAACAAAAATTGGCATCTGTAGCCTGAAGACTCCTAGTTTGAATTTGGCCCCCCAGATGTCTAAGTTAGCCATGGTCTCCTGACCTGTAAGATGAGGGTGTAGGACCCCCTCCCTCCTTTCTAAACCTATCATTCTATGGTTCTGGGATCCTATGCTACCTATTGTTTAAAACCTTACAATGTGTCATATATGGAAAAACAAAGGCAGGGGGCGGGGGGGGTAGGGGGTGCAGTGGACTCATGTCATTCAGGTACAGTGATCTCTGATCTGCACCCACATCCATTCTTGTGGTGAGTGGGGTTCCCTGGGGGACAACTACCACAGGTTCAATGTGTCATGTGAGTCTTTACCTCCCAAACTATATCTCACAAACTCTCATAGATATGTTCCCTTTATAATAATCCAACGACTAAATCCATTGAAAGCAAAGACATTTGCTGAAATGGCCTATTTTAAAACAACAACAACAAAAATAAGGCATAGTTTATCCCTCACAAATATTGGGCATATTTTCCCACAAATATGCACTAGAAGTCAAAATGTGATAGACGTCCTCCTAAGAACTCATGTGGACAGGGAGAACAGAAGTTACTATTCGTTTGCTTGTACAGGGCTGCTGACTACAGTGAGAGAACAGAAGCTGAATTCTGGCTCTGACTCTTCTTGTCTGATCTTGGGCAAGTCATCTAACCCATTTGGGCCTTGGTTTTCTCCTCTGTAAAATGTGGGGTTGGGAATAGGTTTTGCGTGGAATCTTATCTAGCTCTAAATCTTTGATCCTAGGAGAGTCTATGAGTAGTAGGGAAGGACAGAGGAAGGGGGGGAATAAGCATTTATTAGGCACCTCACTTGACAAATATCTCATTAGGGGCACAACATTTTACACTGAAACAAATGCTTGACTAAGTATCAGAAGATCTGGATTCTAATCTTAGACCTACCAGCAAATAATCATGTAATCAAGTCACAATTACCAAGAATCTCAGTTTCCTCATACATAAAGTTAGAATAATAATGTTTGGCCTATCCAGCTCAGAAAATAGTGAAGATCATCAAATTCCAAACCATTTCAGCATAAGATTTGAAGAGCAATGGAATGAGGTGATGGGCACTCTCTCCCTGGGGTTCTTCAAGCCAGACTGGATGACCATTCATCAGATATGGTCAGTGTGCACTTCTTTTGGCCCAGATGACTGCTAAGGGTCCTTCAACTATAAATTCTGTGATTCTATAAATAGAAGGAGGAAATCCTGCAAAAGCAAATTGAGGACAGATTATAGAGGGACTTGAATCTCCAACTAAGGAGGTAGATAGGGACTTTACTTGATAGAAGGAGTGAAAAAAATATTGATTAAGTGACCACTTGGATCCAGGTATTACTAGATGTTAGGGAAACAAATAAAAGCATGCAAGCTCGTGTCTGCCATCGAGGAATTGACATTGTGATGGTGGAAAACAACATCTAACAGGTGTCTAAAAAGCTGGGGTGGGGAGCCATGGTTTTGGAAATGGCCAGTAAGTGTCCAGTGGGCCTGGCTCCATATGCTCTATCCCAGGTCCCCAGGGTTGAGTCCATGCTTCTGTGGGAGCAAGATAAGGAGGGCAACCATAGCATAGATAGTGAGGTTTAGCAATGGCTAAGAAGTGGTTATGGGCACTGGGGAGCCATTAAAAGTAGAGTAAGGGATTAATAGGATCTAAGGCAGACTTTTAGGAAAGTTAATGTTATAGCAATGAGTGGTGGAGACTTGGAGAGAGGAGGGACCCTGGTAGGGGAACTGGTTAGGAGGTTCAGAGAAGAGCTAATGGGGATTTGGAGATATTGAAGGGAAAGAGGAGAGAGGTGAAAGAGAAATGCTATTGTGCAGAGTTGGTAGGATGTGGCAACCACCTTTTGGAGAAGATGGCTGAGGATAAGCCAAAGATGGCATAGAGTGTTTGCTTTGGTGACCAAGAGCAAAGAGGGCTCAGAAACAGAAAGAGGGCCACGAGGAAGATCCAAGCTGGGACATCGCAAATGGGAAGTGGGTGATGGACAGTTCAAAGTGTGGACCCAGATCTTAAGAATGAGGAGGGGCAGCTGGGTGGCCCAGTGGATAGAGCACCAGCCCTGGAGTTAGGAGTACCTGAGTTCAAATCTGGCCTCAGACACTTAACATTTACTAGCTGTGTGACGCTGGGCAAGTCACTTAACCCCAATTGCCTCACTAAAAAAAAGAATGAGGAAACAGAGATCTGGGTCAATTGTATGGAGGGAGAGGATTGCTGGAGTGGCCAAGGCCACCGAAGGACATTGAGTTCATACCTCTCCTCGGCTGGGACCCTGACAAATGTGCTAAGTGGGCTGATTTTTTGTGGCTCAGAGGCTATCACTATCACTGCACTACTCTTCTACCACTTAACAGCCACTCTCTGGGGCTCTCCCCAGAATCATTACCAAGAGCCAGTGCAGTCACACACTCCAGCCAAGCCAGAAGTGGAGGGGTGGGCTACTTGGCACACAGAACTTTTGAGTTTTACAACTCCTGTTTTAAATCAAGATGGCTCCCAGGCAAACCAATATACAGAACCATTCACCCATAGTGTCCTTGGCAGACTTAGTGGCAGTGTGAGACTGAAAAGAACTGACTGTGGAGTCAGCATTAGAATCTGGGTTCAAATCACCTTACCTCAGCAATGTCACTGAACCCTCTGGGCCTCTGTTTCCTTTTAAATCAGAGGATTTGATTAGATGACCCTCTTTTCACTGTAGAGACACCTTTCTGTTATATTTTAAAATAACATTTTATTTATCCAATTACATGTCAAAACAATTTTTAACATTTTTAAAAAGTTTTGAGCTCCAAATTTTATCCCTCCTTCCTTCCATGTGCAACTTTGTAAAACATTTCCATATTTGTTATTTTGTACAAGAATGCTTGAACAATAACAAAGAAATAAAGAAAAAGAAAGAGGAAGGAAGGAGAGAGGAAGGAAAGAAAGAAAGAAAGAAAGAAAGAAAGAAAGAAAGAAAGAAAGAAAGAAAGAAAGAAAGAAAGAAAGAAAGAAAAAGGAAGGAAGGAAAGAAAGAAAGAAAGAAAGAAAGAAAGAAAGAAAGAAAGAAAGAAAGAAAGAAAGAAAGAAAGAAAGAAAGAAAGAAAGAAAGAAAGAAAGGAAGGAAGGAAGAAAGAAAGAAAGAAAGAAAGAAAGAAAGAAAGAAAGAAAGAAAGAAAGAAAGAAAGAGAAAAAGAGAAAAAGAGAAAAAGAAGAAAGAAGAAAGTCAAAAATAGTATGCTTCAGTATGTATTAAGACAATATCAGTTCTTTCTCTGGAGGTAGATGGCATGCTTCATCATGAGTCATTGATAATTGTCTTGTATTGCTGTATTACAAAGAACAACTAAATCATTCACAGTTGATCATCATACAATGCTACTGTTACTGTGTACAGACTTCATCTGGTTTTGGTCACTTCACTTTGCATGAGTTTATGTCAGTGTTTCCAGGTTTTTCTGAAATCTGCCTGCTTGTCATTTCTTACAGAACAATAGTATTCCATTACATTCATATACCACAGCTTGTTTGGCCATTCTCCAATTGATGGGCATCTCCTCAATTTCCAGTTCTTAGCCACCACAAAAAGAGCTGCTATATTGTTGTACAAATAGGTCCTTTTCCTTTAAAAAAAAATCCCTTTGGGATGCAAACCTAGCAGTGGTATCTCAAGATCAAGGGATATTGGGAATAGTTCCAAGTTGCTCTCTAGAATGGTTGGATCAGTTCATAGCTCCACCAACAGTACATCAGTGCCCCAGTTTTCCCACATCTTCTCCAACATTAATCATTTTCCTTTTTTTTTGAGTCATACTAGTCAATCTGATATGTGTGAGGTTGTTTTAATTTGCATTTCTCTGATCAATAGTGATTTAGAACATTTTTCATATGACTATAGATAGCTTTGATTTCTTTGTCTGAAAACTGCCTCTTCATATCCTTTGACCATTTAACAATTGGGGAATGACTTGTATTATTATAAATTTGACTCAGATATCTCTATATTTGAGAAATGAGGCCTTCATCAGAGATACTTGTTGCAAAAAATTTTCCCAAGTTTTCTACTTTCCTTCTAATTTTGATTTCATTGGTATTTTTGTGTGAAAACTTTTTAATTTTATATAATCAAAGTTATCTATTTTATATTTCATAACGCTCTCTATATCTTTTTGTGGTCATAAATTATTCCCTTATCCATAGATCTGACATGTAAACTATGCCATGCTCTCCTAATTTGCTTATGGTATGTGGAAATTTTATGTCCATTTTAACCTTATCTTAGTATATGGTGAAAGATGTTGTTCTATACTTAGTTTCTGCTGTTCAATTTTTCTGTTTCCTACAGTTTTTGTCAAATAATGAGGTTTTGTCCCCAAAAGCTTGAATCTTTGAGTTTATTATACACTTGGTTACTGTGGTCATTTACTCTAATGTATTGTGTATCTAATCTATTCCACTCTATTTCTTAGCCAGTACCATATTATTTTGATAATTAACACTTTATAACACAGTTTGAATTCCTTGGCTCTTTCTGTTATATTTTTGTAAGAAGTCAAGTTCACAACTGAGAAAGGAGCAGGGGTGGTAGACAAAGCCCCTCTCCCCACAACACATACACTTTGTGGGATGTTGTCTGGTTTTTGTAAGAAGAGAGTTGGGGCCGCTAGGTAGCACAGTGGATAAAGCACCAGACCTGGATTCAGGAGGACCTGAGTTCAAATCCAGCCTCAGACACTTAACACTTACTAGCTGTGTGACCCTGGGCAAGTCATTTAGCCCTCGTTGCCCCACCCCCCACACACAAAAAGAGTCAAGTGCTACTCCAGCAGTGCTGATACACCCTTGACCTCAGAGTTCAGGAGGAAATGGAACTGAAGTCTGCTCTGTCAATGGAAGCCTGTGTTACAGTTGGAGGCCAAGGAAACCACATGCGACAGCAGCATGGCCAGAATGGGGAGGGGAGGACCTGGACTTAAGTCTCCTTTCATCACCTTCCTGTCATCTTTCCTAGCTACCTACTCGCCCCAGCAGAGGCATCCACGATCCCGCATCATGTCAGAAGCTGTGCTGACTTGTGATTCAGGGATTCCAGACAGTGGCTTTTGTTTTTTCATCTTAAGGTTACAGGACGAAGCACATAGTCTTCTCCTTCCCATTCCCCAGGAGTTAGATTGCTGTAGTCCTAGGAAAAATTAACCTCCAACTAGTCTTAGCAACCAATGCCTGGGTTTGGGAACAGTAGCCAAGCTCGCAAGACATCCCGAGGCAGGGCGATGTCTGCTGACAGCACACTAAGGCTAAGACGACCAGCACCTTCTCTCTCTTCTCCTCTCTCCCTTGGTTTCTCTGCCTCCTTCCCCCTCTTCCCCGCCTTGCTCTCTCCCTCTCTTTCTTTCTCTCTTTCTATTTCTCTGTCTCTGTCTCTCTGTCTCTCTCTGTATTTCTCCCTCTCTCTCTCTGTATTTCTCTCCCTCTCTCTGTCTCTGTCTCTGTCTCTCTCTCCTCCGATGCACCATTTTCTGTTTACTACATGATCCTTCACTGTGTCAATAGTGATGGGAACTGGAAAAAACACTGGACTTGGTGCCAGGAAGAGGTGAGTTGCAATACTGCCTCAGATACTTGCTTGCTGTGTGTCCTTAGAAAAACTACTTAGTCTTTCAGCCTCAGTTTCCCCTTCTGTACAATGATAATAATCATTGCCCCCTTATGTATTTGTGAAACTTATGAGAAGTGATGCCCATAAAGTGTTTAGGAAGCGTAAAGCACGATCCATGTCAGCTCATATTATTACTGTGAGAATTTCATTCTCCGTGTCTTGGACTTCCATAGCAATTACCCTGGGAGAGGGGACACTGCCTTGTCTTCCCACCACCTGAATGCCCAGGAGGCTACAGTAATGGCTTCTTCTATGTTACTGAGAGTTGGGAGATGCACATTCTTTTGGGATCGCTCTTGTTCCATCCCCGAGGCCATGGCGTCCTATCAATCTTTCCCCCACATCGTCTTATCCCATGAACTTATTGTCCGTGTCCTCCCACAGGTGGTTTACACATGTGAGGAACCTCCCTCTGGTGCACTTGGTATCATGGATACCAGTGAAATGCCCTGGTTATCCCTCCCTCTTACTGTCAGACCAGCCCCCACCTCCCAAGGAACAGCAGTGACATGATGTGAAGACGAACCAGCCGGGGAACCTTCCAAGAACTCTCCTCCATCCTGTGCTGCTGGAGGGCCTGGCGTTCCTGGCCTCTACTGCCCTGTCCAGGGTAGCCCACAGTGGGCAGGTGCACGGGGCAAGAACCTACCCATCATCCCCTCTCCACATCAACTCTAGTAGAAACTTCCTTATCTTGAGGACGGCACCTAACCCACTTTATCCGCCTGCGCATCCCTCCTCCCTCTCAGGTTTGCCCATTAAGATTGGCAGCCTCCCTAACAGATGATATCCCAGGGTCAGGAACTCCCTCCATGGGCCACAAGCTTCGGCCTTTGGATGAAGACCAACATTCCATTCAGCCAGCTTACCTCACCCTTGCTCCTTTATCTCCATGCAATACCCCCGCCCTCCAGTGACCCCGATCCACCAGCTCTCTCCTCAGCAACCACTCCCAAGACCTGAAACTTCACATACACAGGTGTCAGTCTCACTCCTTACTAAGTGAGCACATGCCCTGACATGTACCCAAGTTCAGCACACCCCAGGCTTAGAGGAGGCCTGCACTGTGTTACCGCAAGATGCCATAGTCCAGCTGTGCCCATGGGTCATAGGGTGGGAGGGTGGACTCCTACAAGCCCCCATTGCCTCACTTGTAAAATGATGGGGTCGAACACAATGGTCCCCAAGGGTCCTTCCAGCTCTGGATCCGTGGCCCTGTGGTCATTCTGCTCTGCTCTCTCAGGAGAAGAGGAAAGCCTGCTTGACCCTCAGTCCTCTGAAGTTAAGACTCTGACTCTCTCCTTTTATAAATGACATGGCTAAAGCTACAAAAAGGGAAATGACATGATAATGGTCATAGCGTCAGTAACCAGAAAGGCCAGGATTCATATTCAAGTCTTGAATTTAGAGCCAGCAAACTTTCACAGTCAGTCCTGATTCCAAACACCAGAAAATAAGAGCTTTGGATATAAAGTCATGGCATCATCAATCCAGATTCCCTGAAGAGGCCATTCTGTCTAACCCTCTCATTTTACAGTTGAGAAAACTGAGTTCCAGGAGGATTAATGAACTGCCAGAGGTCACAGAGATATTATGTGATAGACCCAGGATTAGAACTCAGCTTCTGTGACTTCAGCATTCTTTTCACTGTCTCTTCAGTAAGATCAAACTGGAGGTTCAAGTCTTAAACCTGATACTATCCAAGTGACTTTGGGGAAGTCATTTCTTCTCTAAGGGCATCAGTTTACTCATTCCATCAAATGATAAGATTGGAGTGGATGACTTCAAAAGGTACCCCAAAATGACCTGAAATAAATGTGCAAAATTCAGCATTTTTTTTAAATTAAAGACACATAGATTTTGGTGGTTTATTCTGGCATATTTTCTTCATTTATTTTCTTATGGCAAATGTTGGGTGCCTATGGGCAGCCAAAAACACAGGCAGGCATGCAGGAAGTATCTCTCTCACATCTCCCTTTCCATAATTACATGGGAGCTTATTAGAAGGGTAATTACACAGAGAAACTGGGTGGAGACTGGAAGCAGGCAGTGATTGGCAGCCACAGCAAATGCTGCTGATGACAGACCCAAATTTCACTTGAGAGGCCAGCTCTGCTTTGCAGAAGTCCATTGTCCTGAAGTCTCCTAAGCAAGCCAAGTTTGCAGTCACTGGGACCCTGTACAGATAAACGAAGCCTGTGTGGGTGGAGCCCATGTGACTAAGAACCCAGCTGGGGATCTGGGATGGGCACTGACCTGCCCTGACCCAGGCTCCAAATGTGCAAGTACAAGACCTGCTTTGGAGAGATATCTCAAAGCATCTCACAAGCTACAAAGTTCTTTGTATTTTTTATTTCTGTAGTTTGTGTTCATGTGTCTCTGTGCCTGTATTGACTTTAATGGAAGCCACCTGGGGGCAAGGATTAGGTTGATTTGGGGTTGTGTTGTTTGTAACTCCAGAGTCTCCCTTAGTGCCTGGCACATAGCTCTCTCTCTCTCTCTCTCTCTCTCTCTCTCTCTCTCTCTCTCTCTCTCTCTCTCTCTCTGGGGCAATGAGGGTTAAGTGACTTGCCCAGGATCACATAACTAATAAGTGTCAAGTAAGTGTCTGAGGCTGGATTTGAATTCAGGTCCTCCTGAATCCAGGGCCAGTGCTTTATCCACTGCACCACCTAGCTGCCCCCACGTAGTTGTCTCTTAAAGACATTATAGATTCAGAGCTAGAAGGGATTATAATCATCATCTAGTCCAAGGCTCCCATTTTACAGATGAGGCCAATGGTGGGGAAATAACTGGGCCTAGGTTCAAATTCTTGTTCTGGCACTTGTGACCTTGGACAAGTCTATGAAGCCTATAAATTCCTTCTCTGAAAAATGTTTTCGAATTCATAAAACAAACATAAGGTAACCAAAGAATCAATTTTCATGAAATACCGAAATCTTAAAAAGTAACATAATTTTAGTTGGTGGCTTCCCAGCTAAGAACTCCTGGTCTAACTGCACTCACAGGTCTCCTTCAACTCCAGAGGAAGAAACTGAGTCCCACATCTGCCTGGATTAATTCTGAGATCAGGAAGGAAACCCACCTGACTTAGGATCTCAAGATCATGGATTTGGAGCTGAAAAGAACCTCAGAGGACAACAAGTCTAAAACTTTTTTTTTTTTTGTCAGGGCAATGAGGGTTAAGTGACTTGCCCAGGGTCACACAGCTGGTAAATGTCAAGTGTCTGAGGCCAGATTTGAACTCAGGTCCTCCTGAATCCAGGTCGGTACTTTATCCACTGTGCCACCTAGCTGTCCCAAGTCCAACACTCTTATTTTACAGATGAGGAAACTAAGGCACCGAAAAAAGTGACTTGCATAGGGTCATGTAGCTAATATGTGGCAGGTCCCGTGCAACCAAGTTCATCATCCCTTCTATTGTGCCATGTAGCTTCTGCCCCAGTGGTTGACTTTCTACCAGTTAAAAATGTCTACATTATTATTCCCATAGAAATAGTTTATCTGACAATGTCAGTAAGAGTTGAGAACATCTTACTCTCTCCCCGCCCCCAAACCCATCTGCACCAATCTTCCTGGAGCTGTCAGGTATATTGTCTCCCACAATTGATGCCGCGTCGCTCAGCATTGCCCAAAACCATCAATTTGTCAGCATCTCCAGCGCTGTCAGGCTGAATGGAAATGGTGCCAGCTGCCTTATCTGCATCAGTAACGGACTCTTCATTGAGCTGCCGATACTGTCAGGGGACCAGCTCGCTGTTGTCTAGAAATATGAGTTATCTCTTCTCACTTTCCATGGCGCTGGCAGACTCCGTGTGGTCTTTGAGTTGGATAAAGATCATCACCGAGAGATAGAGATACAAACAAGGGCACCACTGAGCCAACTGCCCCTTATCCCCTTTCCCAAGGTGCTCTTCAGTGATTGTAATCCGCCTTTTCAGAGGTACTCAGTGGTCTAAAGTCAGATATTCTACAATAGAATATACCCTCCTTGAGGGCAGGCACGGTTATTCATTTTGTCTTTGTAAAGCAATAAAACCCATTCCCATGCAGATAAGCCAGGATGGGTTAAAAGATTTGTCCCTTGTCACACAGCCATCTTGTGCTAAAGGTGACTTGGTTGTGTTGTTTTTTTAATTCTGTTTTATTTTTAAAAATAATTCCCAGTTTTAATTATTAATTCAATAGATTTTGTTTGTTTTCAAATTTCATGATCTCTTTTTTGATTTTTAATTTCAATTTTGCTATTTATTTGGAGTTTTTCTAATTTTTAATTTGTTGATTGTCTAGTATTTTTAATTGCATTCCAATTTCATTGCTCAGGGTCCCCCCCCCTTTTTTTTTTTTATTAATGAAAGCATTTAGAGGTAAACCTTTTCCCCTAACGACTTCTTTGGCTGCATCCCCAAAATGTTGGCTTCTGTCTCACTGTGGTCTTTAAATTGAAAGGGAATGTTTGTCTTCCTGACTCCAAGGCCGGCTCAATAGCCACCACATCACATGGCCTCCCAGCAAGCACAGTGCTCAATAAAAATGCTTAGAAGATGAATGAATGACCAAGGCTCTGGTTAGTGCCATCACCTGCTCTCTCTTATGGCCAATCATCCTATGGGGCCAGAGGGAAGTCAGAGGCGTCTGAGTCAGTGCTTGTCCTGGGAACCCTTATCAGATGGGATACACATGACCAATGGATCATTAACAATACTGGTTATTTTTTTTTTTATTGTTTTGTTGTTGTTGTTGTTGTTGTTTTGCAGGGCAATAGGGGTTAAATGACTTGCCCGGGGTCACATAGCTAATAAGTGTAAAGTGTCTGAAGCTGGATTTGAACTCAGGTCCTCCTGAATCCAGGGTCAGTGCTTTTATCTTTATCCACCTCAACACCTAGCAGCCCCCTCATTAACAGTGAAAGAGGCAAATACCAAGCTCTTCTATGCTCCTATCACAGGAAACTCAGCCCCAGCCTTCTCCTTCCCTCTTGCCCTCTGCCTTCTCCCCCTTCTCTTTCTGTGTGCCCTCTAGAACCCAGTTCCATTGTTACCAACTTCCTCTTTCCTCTTAACTCTCTTTAAGTCTCATCCAGCCCATCCTTGGTGCTCACTGCCAACCTGGCTTCCTCCCGAAGATACCTAATTTTGGGCCCCCTTTCTAAGGCTGCTTCTCCTTTCTCCCCTCCAACATCAAGGCCAAAGCATGGGTGTTGGAAGACTCCTTACTCCCCGGCTTTTGGGCACTATCTTTCACCATTGCTCAGAAGCCATTTCTCCTCCCTTCAAGCCTGCTGCATCCTCTCCAACCTTTGTTGCTATTATTTATGAACCTTTCAATCTCTATCTTTCCTGCCCATTAAGTCTGTCTGCCCCATAGTCTTCTTAGCCATGCCAGCCTCTGTCTCCCCATTCTCCACCTCCACAGCTCCCATGCCTTCCATTTCCAACCCATCTCAACACTATAAGAAGCCTTCTTTCCTTGGAGTCCCTTACTCTTCCTCCCCACCACCCATTGATGAGGCCCCAGGTGCTGGAATTCCTACATTTGGCTCTGCTCACTATCAGCAGCTCACCACCAACAGCAAACCTGCAGCCTCCCCAGCCCTCAGGACAGACACTTCTCTCTCCCTCCTCAAGTATCCCTAGCTCACACTGTCTACATTTCATCATTGCCTCAGTCACTTTCTACCTCCTATCATACATATTTGTGAGCATACTCTATCCTCTCATCAGGTAGGGCATTCCTGGAGGGAAGAGCTTACGCTGGTTTTTATCTTTACCTTTCAAATGCCTGGCATCTCTCCTTGTAGAGTTCAATAGTCAATAGACATTTGGTCTATGTGCCAGGCATTGTGCTAAGTGCTGGGGATACAAAGACAAAAAAGATATACTTTGCCCTCAAGAAGCTTACAATCTAATGGGAAAAGACAAAATGAATAGGAAGCTCAAAAACAGGGCTGGGGGAGGATGCCCCTCATGGAGGCATGGTGGAGAAACCTATCAGAGGAGTCCCAAACTGGGGCAACCTGGAGAGAAATGAGGAGATGGCTGAGCTGAGCTCTCCCCCTCAATGGAGCTACTTCAGATACACAATGTCCCTCATCTCACAGACAGCCCTGCAAGGCCATCTATTTCAACACTGCCATTTTACAAATGAGGAAACAGGCCCAAAGATCACAAAGAGAGTGAGTGAGAGAGAGCTGGAATTTAAACCAGTCCTACAACTTCGAATCCAACAGTTGCCATTGCCTTGGATGGGGAAATTTCCTGCACTGGCTCAGACTGAGAATCAACCCAACATTCTTGTCTGTGTTGGTATCTGATGCCAATTTCAGGGCAGTTCTGTCTTCTGCCATCACTCAACAGTCACCTTTCCTCTTCTGGGCTTTTTTCCTGTGTTTTTGTACAAACCCTCTATAAAAAGAAAACTGCACACTGAGCTCAAGGTCTTCTGCTCAGTCTTTTGATATTCCTAGGATGTCAGTACAGTGTCATGATATAAGTGCTAGGAATAAAAAAAAGTGGAAAATAAGTCGCTGGATTCAGGGGAATTGCTCCCTTTACAGAAGAGGAAACTGAGGACTGGGAAAGTAAAATGACTTATCAAAATCACAGAATCTCATAATTTCAGGACTGTAAAGGACCTCCAAGCTCAACTAGTCTGACCTGTATCTAACCAAGATTTTCATGTACAACACTTCTGACAAAGGTTTAACCACCCTGACCTTAAAACTCTCCAGTGACACTAATGCTTTGTTAGTGGAACTGTGAACTTATCCAACAATTCTAGAGAGCAATTTGGAACTATGCCCAAAGGGCTATAAAACCGTGCATACCCTTTGACCAAGCAATACCACTGCTAGGTCTATATCCCAAAGAGATCATAAAAAAGGGGAAAAGACCCACGTGTACACAAATATTTATAGCTGCTCTTTTTGTGGTGACAAAAAATTAGAAACCAAGGGGATGCCCATCAATTGGGAATGGCTGGAAAAGCTGTGGTTTATGAAAGTAATGGGATACTATTATGCTATGAGAAATGGTGAGCAGGCAGATTTCAGAAAAACCTGGAAAGACTTACATGAACTGATGCTGAGTGAAGTGAGCAGAACAGTAGAACATTATGAACAGCAACAACAACATTGTGTGATGATCACCTATGAATATTATGCTATTGGATCCTCTCAGCAATACAATGATCTGAGATCTTTCCAAAGGACTCATGAAGGAAAATGCTCTCCACATCTAGAGGAAGAACTGATGCAGTCTGAATGCCGATTGAAGCATACTATTTTCACTTTATTTTTTGCATTTTTTTCTTTTGGGTCTGTTTCTTCTTTCACAACATGACTAATATGGAAATATGTTTTACATGATTGCACATATATAGCCTATATCAAATTGCTTACTCTTTTAGGAAGAAGAGAGGGAGGGAAGGAGGAAGAAAAATTTGGAACTCAAAATTTTGTAAAAATGAATGTTAAAAATTGTCTTCACATATAATTGGAAAAATTTATTTTTAAAAACCCTCCAATGAGGTAGAAGATTGCACCAGAACTCAAACGTAGCACATTCTTACTTCAGGACTTTTTCCATAACTTCATATTTCCATTACCATTATAGCCATCACCACCATCATCATAGTTGATATTCAACAGAGGGTTAAGATCTGCAAAGTGTTTCTGTACATTAACTCATTTGACCCCCATACACACACAGAGTTGTGGGCATGTACAGAGAGACTAGCTATAAAGATGAATCAAAGGACGCAGTGTTCAGTCTCCAGGATGACATGCAAATTTCCTATTAAAATGCAAATCCCTGCTTCCAAAAAGTTGAATTTTAAGGTACTTTAAAAATTATTCCAGCTGATTACACTTCCACCAGTGAGAAGAAATTCCAAACCAGAGTTTTCTCAAGGCCTATAGCATAATTCTGAGTTCATTTTCATTTATATTAACAAACAAAGCATTAGGGGCTCAGGAAACCCCTGAGTTTCATCTCTACACTAATTGTCAGTCCAGTTGATGGGTTTGTTCCTGGGTTATCTTCAGAGATTTTCTGGGAAGGTCAAGAAATGCCTTGAATTTTCTCACAGCCTCTCAAGATGGAAGAGCACTCAGGGGAAGCTAACCCTGCCAGTATGTCACCCAGAATTCCCCCTGCAAGATCCTTGGCAAGGGCCATTTCTCCTGAAGGAGCCAGAGCCCCCTGGGCCCCAGGCAGCCTGTTCTACTTTGGACAGTTCCAAAGTGAGGAAGTTTTCCCTGAGTTGACCCCAAGCCCACAATCTCCTCTCTGCACATTCTCTGCCAGCCCCTGACTCTAGGGCCCTCCAGGGCCAAGCAGAATGAACCTAATTCCTTTTTTATGTGACAACCTTTTAAATACTTGAAGCCAACCCTTGAGTCTTCCTCTAAGTCTTCCCTATTCTGGTTCCCACCACTAGTTCAGCTGATGATTTTGTGGCAGTTTCAGGACCCTCTGCCATCTTGCTTGCCCTCCCTCCTTTGGCAGCTCTCCAGCTGATGGGGACCTTTCCTAAAATCTGTCACTCAGAACTGAGCACATTGCTTCTGATGTGATCCTTCTAACCAATTCAGAAGACAAAGGCCCTGGTTTTGGAACCAGTTCTGTCCCTCCACGTCTTCCATGATTGTGCCTTTGCAAGGCAAATGGGAGTCTCAGCTAGCATTGTCTGCTGGCTGATTCCTCTTGGTCTCTGTCACCTTCTTCTTACATCCTTTCCTAAGTAAGGGGGATGTGGGTGGGGACAAGACCTTAACACACCCTTTATGATTCATCTTGGCTTTCTTTTCTCCCTTCGCAAGAGTCAGGGTCTCTACACTGCTCCTTTTAGTTTAATGATTTCTTAACCCTGTCCCCAGCTCCTTCCTCCAACAACAATTTTAGGCAACTAACAGCAATAAACTTTAAGATGTTGCTACCCTTTGATCCTGAGGTCACCCTCCTAGGCATAAAGGTCAAGGAGGTCAAAAACAGAAAAAAGGCCCCATAGATACCAACAAATACACAGCAACCCTTTTTGGGATAGCTGAGCCTAGAGACAAAATCAAGGAGAGATGGTGAAATGATTTGTGGTATGGCTATGAAATGGAATATTGCTTCACTTTGATAAATTAGATATCCAAAGATTTCAGATTCAAATGGCAAGATTTGTAACAACAATCATAATAACAGCTAAAAGTGATGTAGTGACTTAGGGTGTACAAAGCGCTTTACATACATGATGATTTCATTGGATCCTTGTGTGTGGCACATAGTGATTAATGAACATTTTGATGATCAATCACTATCCCACTCGTACATATAAGGAAGCTGAGGCTCAGAAATATTTAAGCAGCTTGCCCAGAGTGAGAAGGAAGGAAGGAAAGAAGGGAGGGAGGGAGGAAGGAAGGAAGGAAAAAGCTTTGGGGGATTCCCAGGTTCCAAATCCATAGTGCTAAGTTTTGACATAGTCATAGAAAAAGCCAGACAGTCTTTGCTTTCAAAGAACTTACACTCTAATTGCTAGAGAGAGCCCCCCAAAAGAAGGTCAGACAGCAGGACAGATGGAAAGCCTGAGAAGTTCCAAGAGTGCCATGGAGGGGCAGATGGCAAGGCCCAGAGGCCCTCCACCCTATCAGAAGGAGAGAGTTGTTCATTCCTAATCTACCCAAACCTTGCTGCCATGAAGAAGGGGAGAATGTAAGAGAAGCATGCCCCCACTGTCTGGCTCTTCTGTTTGCCAGGATGTCTCAAATGATCTGTGGGACATCCCTAAGCCAGGGAAAGGGCCATGAGGGAAAGTAAGTTGTGGCAGAGTCCCTATTAGAGGTGGTAGCTCTTCTCACTGCTTGACTTATCTTCATGAGTTCAAATCCAGACTTGGAAACTGATTAGCTGTATAACTCTGAGCAAGTCACTTCGCCCTGTTTGCCTCCATTTCCTCATCTGTAAAATGAGCTGGAGAAGGCCAGCCACTCTAGTATCTTTGCCAGGAAAGCCCCAAATGGGGTCATGAGGAGTCGAACATGATTGATGTAACTTAATAACAACAAAACAATCATGTGAGTGAAAAGTATGCTCTAAGAGAGCTGTAAGGACCACCCACCCCTGACTCCAAAGAGAAAAGAATGAATCTTCCTTCTTTCTCTAAAAAGAGGGTGGACTACGCGTCCGGACAGTGGCAGGCACTGTGAGACACTGGGCCAGGTGGTTTGTTTTCTCCATTTTTCTTTGTTACAAGGATAGCTGATTGTGGAGCGGGGTGGGGGGGGGTGATGGATTACATACAGAAATGACTATAATAGAACACAAAAGACACCAATACCAATTTTAAAAATCAGTCACCTAAGACAAGCTCCGAATTCCGGTTGGAAACAGCTTTGTCAACAAGTTTCCTGAGGCTGGTGGGTAAAGCTGAAAGGACACTGTGTCTCTTCAGTGTCTGCTTAGGGCATGACCTAACTTCATTCTGTGCTCAGGAGGAATTTATTATTGTTAGTCCCCTCCTCACTCCCAAGATAATGTGAAAGTAATTGATTATATTTATTTATTTATTAATTTTTACACAGGACTTTTCTCCCAACCTAGAAGAAGGTACAATGAGTACTGCTACCCTCATCTGACAGACAAATTATCTGAGGTGCATAGTTTATTTTGGGGGGGGGCGGTATATATGTATAGATGTATGTACACACACCCATATATCTTTTTAGTATTTTATTTTTCCCCAATTATATGTAAAAACAATTTTAACATCTATTTTAAAACTTTGAGTTCCAAATTCTCTACCTTCCTTCCTCCCCCCTTTCAGAAGGCAAGCAATTAGATATAGATTATACATATATAGTCGTGTAAAACATTTCCATATAAGTCATGTTGTGAAAGAACACAGACCAAAAAACCTCAATAAAAATAAAGCAAAAAAATGCTTCAATCTGTATTCAGACATCATCAATTCTTTCTCTGGAGATGGATCGCATTTTTCATCATAAGTCCTTCAGAGTCATCTTGGATCATTGTATTGCTGAGAATAGCTAAGTCATTCACACCTGATCATCTCACAACATTGATGTGACTTCATACACAATACATTTCATTTTGCATCAGCTCATGTAAGTCTTTCTGTGCTTTTCTGAGAGCATCTTGTTTATCATTTCTTACAGTACAATAGTATTCCATCCCAATGACATACCATAATTTGTTCAGACATTCCCCAATTGATGGGCATTCCCTCAATTTTCAATCCTTTGCCACCAGAAAAGAGTTGCTATAAACATTTTTGTATCTATAGGTCCTTTTCATTTTGTTTTTTATCTCTTTTTGGGTACAGTCCTAGTAGTGGTATTGCTAGATCAAAGAGTATGCATGGTTTTATAGCCTCTTGGGCATAGTTCCAAATTGTTATACGGGATTGTTGAATCAGTTTACAATTCCACCAACAGTGCATTAATGTTTCATTTTTCCCACATCCCTTCCAATATTTGTCATTTTCCTCTTCTGTCCTATTAGCCAATCTAATAGATATGACTTGGTACCTGATAATTGTCTTGATTTGCATCTCTCCACTCAATAGTGAGTTAGAGCATTTTTTTCATGTGGCTATAGACAATGTTGATTATTTCATCTAAAAACTGTTCATATCTTTTGATAATTTATCAATTGGGGAATGGCTCTTATTTTAATGAATCTGACTCAGTTCTTCATATGTTTGAGAAATGAAGCCTCAATCAAAGAAACTTGCTTCAAATTTTTTTCATAATTCTATTGCCAACTGTATTTCCCTTCATCCTAGTCCCCACCCCCATTTATTCTATTCTCTCCTTTCACCCTGTCCTTTCTCAAAAGTATTTTGCTTCTGACTACCCCATTTCCTAATATGCCCTACATTCTATTACCCACCCCACCCTCTATTATCCCCTTCTTCTCCTACTTTCCTGCAGGGTAAGATAGATTTCTATACCCAATGGAGTGTGTATGTTATTCCCTCTTTGAACCCATTATGATGAGAGTAAGGTTCCCTCACTCCCCCTTACCTCCCCAATCTTCCCCTCCACTATATAAGGTTTTTCTTGCTTCCTTTATTTGAGATAATTTGCCTCATCCCGCCTCTCCCTTTCTCCCAGTGCATTCCTCTCACCTCTTAATTTTATTTTTTTAGATATCATTTGTCTATATATACTCCTTCCAACTGCCCTAATAATGAGAAAGTTCTTGAGTTACAAATATCATCTTCCCATGTAGGAATGTGAACAGTTTAACTTTTTAAAATCCCTTATGATTTCCTTTTCCTGTTTACCTTTTGGTGCTTCTCTTGAGTATTGTATTTGAAAGTCAGATTTTCTATTGAGCTCTGGTCTTTTCATCAAGAATGCCTGAAAGTCTTCTTTTTGATTGAATGCCCATTTTTTTCTCATTTTAGAGACATTTAATCCAAAGTGCTCATGTTAAGGATGAAGAATCAGAAAAGTTAACTGATGTATTTAAGGTCACACAGTTAGTTAATGGGCAAAGCTGGGACTAAAGACCAGTGCACTTGACATCTCATTTCCAGTTCTTTCTTTTTCTTTTTTTCCCCTTTTTCTTTGAATTTCACAATTTTGGTCAGTTTAGACCTAGAGTCATCATTTTCCCTGATCACTCTTGAACAGCCATGATTGATTGACTGATAGGACCAGAGGTTACAGGAAGAACCCAAGAAATCATTTCTCCTCTCTACATTTGACTTCTGTCAGTGTCACCGCAGTCATCCTTGGCTCCACCAAAAATTCCTTTTGAAGAAAGATTTCATAACCCAATAGCATTTCCTTGGGAGCCAGAAGAGTGGTTTTTCTTGTGGGGCTAGCTGATTCTATCAATAGTAATCCCAATTTCTGCAGCAGTTTTCAAAGTTTGCCAAGTTTATACATGTTTTAGCTCATTGGAGCCTTGCAACATCTGTGAGGGTGGGTGGATATTATCATTATTATCATTATCATCCCTATTTTGTAAATAAAAAACCAGCCTGAGGAGATGAATGGCTTGATTTCCCCAAGACATACAATTAGCCAGGGTGAGTCTTGGAGAACTCACATGTTCCAGCTCACATTCCCCCAGGTAATATTCTAACAGACGTCTACTGGATTCCAGGTCCAATAATTCCTATGCCATTCCCCATCTTCTCCATCTTCCTGCCACACATATGTAAATATACACACTGTGCTATTTCAATCAACAAGCATTTCTCATTGTCTTTGACTGGGTGTGTGTGTGGGGAGACCAAAGCCCCCAGAAGAAATGTTTCATTTTTCTCTATCGTGGGCCTTTAACAAAAATCACTATATTCTGAGGCCTTTTGCTGTAACCATTGAAATTCTGAAGCTGCCTTTAGCACAGGAGTCTGGTAGGCAGGCTGCTTGAGTGAACCGCTCGATGGTAGCTGACATTTGCCAAGAAGATATAAGCAGACTTCCACAACCTATTTTCAATGATAAACATTGAGTTGTACTTTACCCAGAATGCCTTGGGAATGCCTGAGACTCTGATAATATCGCATTCCAATACCCCCCCCCAATTTTTTCCTCTTTCCCTCCCAATGCTTCTGTTATACCTGCTGGGTTTGATGAGATCTCTCTGCAGGAGATTTGAAATCCAGACCTTTATGTGTTATGAAGACCACTGAAGAAGTGTTCTCCATGGGGATGTGTTACTATGACAATATGGATGAATCTTCTAGGAAGCTATATTTTAAAAAACCCTATGGGATCAAAGCACAATTGATCTGGTTTACCCACTCCCATGGAGTCCTACTTTGCTCAGGTCAGTGGCAAGTACCAAGGGGCTTAAGGCCTAATCATATTCTTCAAACATTGTGTCTGATGGGGCCTGGCATAAGAATTATGTGGTTAAATCCCCAAATAGAGGGTTTTATAATCTTCTTGAAGGGAATCTTGGGAAGCTCATTGAACCCTTCAAAGGCATTTCTCCCGACCCATACACGAAAAGCTGAGTCAGACGAGGCTGTTCTCCAGCCCAGACAAAATGATGGTCAAGGAGAAGCTTTCTGGGGTCAAGAAGCTTCTCTCAGTGTCAGCCATGATAACAGTAGCTGGACAACCATGTGACTGCCCAAGTATCCAAAGCTTCTCTGGTTACTTTGCATTTTTAAAAATATATTTTTTTTTTGCTATGAGGAAGGATAAATATGAATAATTCAGGGAAACATGGGAATACATGTATGAGCCAACATGGAGAAGGAAAAGAGCTGAACCAAAAGAAAGACATGCACCTTAACCACTTCAATGTCAATTAGGTCGCCCAGGACAGGCAAGAAAGCTGGACAATTGCCAAGGTCAATGTTTATGTCTCATCATCACAAAAGACACATCCCATCATTCTGGTAAGGAAGGAACATTTAGGGAGAGTGGGGGCATGTGGTGCAACCCTTACCCTCATTGAGCCTTTGACAATCACTCTGGCTTGTGTATTTAATTCATTTTAAAGTGTGCACATATCCTATAGCTTATTTCTCTCTGTATCTCTGTCTTTCTTTCTCTCTGGTTCTCTCTCTGTTTCTATTCCTCTGTCTTATGACTCTCTCTCTCTCTGTGTCTCTTACTCTCTCTGTGTCTGTTTCTCTATCTTTGCCTTTGTTTGTCTGATCAAAGCTGGAAGAAGAACCTCAAAGAATATCAGAGCTGGCTTTGACAGCAAGTAATGATGACAGAAATCCAGGGAGGAGAATCTGAATTGAAAATCTCTAGTCTTGGGTTTTTTCCCAGCTCTCCTATCCACAGTGACTTTGAAAGTCACTTCAATTGTCTGGAACTCAGTTCCTTTGTCTGTAAAATTAAAGAGGATGGACTAGAATAATGTTCTCCAAGGTGCCTTCTTGTCTTAAAAGCATTCTGATTCTCAAGAGGCATCTATGCCTAGATGCTTCACTGGAGCCAGCTCCAGCTTCCAAAAGGTTCTGCCCTTAAAGTGCAAGCTTGGGCAAGCTGGAAAGACTTTGTGTATAGGCTCCAGGCATCAAAGGACCAAGCTAGCTAGGTTCCAGAGGTTCATTACTAGGCTGGTTGCAAAATGATGCATTGTTCAGTCCAGACACTCTTGAAATCTGTCATTTAAATCATAGAGAGGCCAGGATATGTGCATGTGGAAGAAAACCTGAACCAATAAAACCAACCATTTTGGAAATATTATTGAAATATGTCAGGCTAATGATGAAATTCAATTACTGCAAGTCAGAAACACTGACCATAAACTTCTATAACCCTTGTACATCCTTCTGTTTCATTGCTTCAACAAAAATCAGCAAGTTATTCTAACAGAAATGTAGTATGTGTCATCTGAGTGAAACTGAGTAAGTCTACATTGGCAAAGGCTGCCATTTATATTGACATTTGAAGTTGACACAGTGCCTTTGAGATGCAGCCCTTGAGAACAAACCGCAGATCATATAGTGGTTGCCTTGGACAATATTAGCCCAGGTTCAAGATACTCTGTGCATCTGCATCCATTCAAAACCATAGCTGCTAAGGATGATAGCATTAATATAGCATTTGGAGGTTTGCAAAGTGCTCTACATATGGTATCTTATTTGATCCTCACAACAACCTTGTGAGGTATGTGCTATTGTTCCCCATGTTACAGAGGAGAACACTGAAGCTGATATGAGTCCCCATCTGTGTATTTACCTTTAGTAGTCAACCAAAAGATGCAACTGATTTAAAATGAAGGCATTTAATGAAATAGCATAGGAAGAAAAGAAACTATAAATCACCTACATCCTATAAATCAGGGGTACACTTGCCCATAAATATACATCTTATCACTGGGAAGTATAGAGAAATATAAGCATTATGTGTAGCAAGGGAATATGTATAAAGGTGCATATGTATAAGGAATATATATGGCCGGGGAGGCATATGTGGAAATTTATTTAGGAGACCATATAGAAAGGGTACACACATTATTGTAACCAGTCTGTGACAGGCTCCATGTGAGCCACTGTGCCCAATACAAAGAAAAAAATGAAAAATGCTTTCCCAAAAGAAACAACTTCTACTAATGGGGGTACAACATGTTAATTTCAATCAAGAAGAAACTAATTCCTTTACTGAAATGTGATATGGATGGAGTGTTCAAAGAATACTGATAATATAGAAATATCCTAATATGTTGATATAGTAATTACCAAAACAATTCATTTATTATGAGACAGCCTGGCACAGAGCATAATGAATTGGCTTCAGAACCAGGAAGACCTGTATTCAAGTTTTGTTTCTTGCCATGACCCCAATAAGTCACTTGACCTCTCAATTCCCCAGGTAACACTTTAAGAATTGAGTTGCAATGGAGGAAATGATCTGCATCCATGAAGAGGTATTTTTTTTCATCCACAAGTTTGCTACACCAATGATGTCACAGGTCTGATCAAAAACTCCTATATCCTTTGTATGAGGTTTGTAAAATACATTAGCCCCCCTTC